>NC_054484.1:107870869-107923369 GCF_017639515.1 Carcharodon carcharias | reverse complement strand
AGTGTGTGATCTGGCTCACTCCTAGCCTCAGGGTTCTCACTCACCCTCACTCCCACACACCAACACATACTCACAACCACCTACAGTGGGTGAGGGTAATTGAGGGAGCACTCTGAGACTGGGAGTCAGCCAGATACACACACTCTGACCCTCTCACAATCTAATGGTCATTTTTATTAATTAGTCTGATTTTTAAATCATCAATTTATTGCTTTGAAATCGCTTTATTTTTGCTCAGCAAGGTGTTTCTTATCTTCATACCTCAGCTCTTTTTTTGAATTTCATGTTTAATGTTGTGCCGAACCTTATCTCTCCGAAATTTGCTCATTAGCCCCTTGAGTGAGAAAAAAATGGAAATGCCCCCCCCCCACCATGTGAAAAGGTTGGACAAGCCTGTACTAAATGAATACTTTGCTCTTTCTTTACCAAGGAAGATGTTGCCTAGGTCATGGTGAAAAGGAAGGTCATTCAGACATCTTAAGTGTTTAAAATTGATAAGAAGGAGGTTTTGGATAGGCTGCCTATATTTAAAGTTGATAAGATACCACGACTGGATGAGATGCATCCAGGACACTGAGAGAAGTGAGGGTGGAAATCGCAGAGGGACTGGCTCTAATTTTCCTCCATTCCTTAGAGCCAGGGGTGGTGCCAGAGACTGTAGAATTGCAGATGTCACACCCTTGATCAGAAAAGGTTGTAAAGATAAACCCAGCAACTACAGGCCGGTCAGTTTAACTTCAGTGGTAGGGAAACTCCCAGGAACAATAATCTGGGACAAAATGAATAGTCACTTAGACAAATGCAGTTTAATTAAGGAAAGCCAGCATGGACTTGTTAAGGGCAGATCGTGTTTAACTAACTTGCTTGAGTATTTTGACAAGGTAACAGAGAGGGTTGATGATGGCAGTTTTGTTAATGTACCTGGGCATCCAAGAGGAATTTAATAAGGTGCCACACAACAGAGTAGAGAGCAGAGTTAGAACTCATGAAATAAAAGGGGCAGTAGCAACATGGATAGAAAATTGGCTGAGTACCAGGGAACAGAGAGTAATGATGAATGGTTGTTTTTCGGACTGGGGGGTAGGATTACACTGGAGTTCCTCAGGGATCTTCTCTTCCTGATGTATATTAATGACCTAGACCTTGGTGTACAGGGCACAATTCCAACATTTGCAGATGATACAAAACTTGGAATCATTGTGAACTGTGAGGAACCTGAAAAGGATGTGGACGGTTTGGTGGAATGGACAGATGAAATTTAATGCAGAGAAGTGTGAAACGATTCATCTTGGCAGGGAGAATGCAGAGAGACAATATAAAATAAAGGGTGCAATTCTAAAAGGGGTGCAGGGACAGAGGAACATGGGGTATAAGTACATAAATCATTGAAAGTGGCTGGGCAGGTTGAGAGAGTGGTTAATAAAGCAAACGGCATCCTGAGCTTTATCAATTGGGAATAGAATGCAAAAGCATGGAAGTTATGTTAAACTTGTGTAAAACACTGGTTCGGCCTCAACTGGAATATTGCATCTAGTCACATTTTAGGAAGGATGTGAAGGAATTAGAGAGAGTGCAGGAAAGAGTCACGAGTCTGGTTCTAGGGATGAGGAGCTTCAGTTGTGTAGAAAGATTGGAAAAGTTGGGACTATTTTTCTTGAAGAGAAGGTTGAGAGAAGATTTGATCGAGGCATTCAAAATCATGAGGGATTTGGACAGAGTAGATAGGGAGAAACTGTTCCTATTGGTGGAAGGATTGAGAGAGGGCACAGATTTAAGGTAATTGGCAAAAGAAACAATGGCAACATGAGGAAAATGCTCTTCTTGGAGTGAGCGGTGAGGGTCTGGAATTCACTGCCTGAGAGTTTGGTGGAGGCAGGGTCAACTGAGGCTTTCAAAAGGGAATTGGATCATTATCTGAAAGGGAAGGATTTGCAGGAGAGTGGCACTAGGTGAATTACTCCTTCAGAGTGCAGCACACATGACAGGATGAACTGTAACCACTCTATGTTTTGTTATAGGGACCTAAGCCCGAGCTTCTGATATGCCAGCTCCCATTGCATTCTGACACCACTAGCTTCACAAAACCTTTCCTCTAATGCTAACCCTGCAGTGGACAGTTACTAAGCTGATCTAGCACCCTGACATAGAGTTTAGTATGATGGGGTGGGAGGCTGGGCTGCAAACTGGGAGTTCATGTATAAACCGAAATGAATTGATACAATTGGATTGTAAATTAAGCAGATAGTGAACTACATCCCAATCCCCCATAGGTACTTAGATTATGTGGAATTCTGCACCTGAACTGCTACACCATAACATTTGCCTTGTAGTGCTGGAAAACATTCTGCAACAGGGTGAAAATTATCTTGCAGTAAGCTTTTCTTCCAGGCCTGTATTTTTTATTCGCAATGAGTGCATCCAATTTACACATGGTAATTTTTATCACATTTATAGATTTCTAATTTCAGAATTTATTTTAAAGTTAATGCTAGAAAAATGAATTAAACCTGAACCTTATTTTGAAAAGTGCAGCAATCGCTTGATGTCAACATCTTCATTAGTCAAGGCTCAGCTTTATTTTGCACCACTATACAATAGAAAGGGAAAAAGCTACAAATGTTGGAACTAAAAGGAAGATTGATGTGCGTAGCGCTGTGGGTGTTGTCTATGTGAATCTTAGCAAGATATTTGACAAGGTCCCACATGGCAGACTAGTCAGAAGAGTAAAAGCCCATAGGGTGCAGGGGAATGGGATGAGTTGGATCCAAAATTGGCTCAGTGACAGGAAACAAAGGGTAATGTTTGATAGATGTTTCTGTGAATGGAAAACGGTTTCCAGTGGCGTTCCACGGGGTCTGTGTTCGGTCCCTTCCTGTTTGTTGTATATATTAATGATTTGGACTTAAATGTGGGAGGCATGATTGGGAAATTTGTAGATGACACAAAAATTGGCCGTGTAGTTGATAGTGAAAAGGATAGCTGTTGTCTCCAGAATTATATCAATGGTTTGGTTGAGTGAATGGAAAAGTGTCAAATGGAATTCAATCTAGAGAAGTGTGAGGTAATGTATTGGGAAGAGTAAACAAAGCTAGGGAATATGCAATAAATGGGAAGATATTGGGAGGGGTAGAGGAAGTGAGAGATCTTGGAGTTCATGTCCACAGGTCCCTGAAGGTGGCAGGACTAATGGACAAGGTGTTAAAGAAAAGCATATGGAACGCTTTCCTTTATTGGACGAGGTATTGAATATAAAAGCAGGAATGTAACACTGGAACTGTATAAAACACTGGTTAGGTCACAGCTGGAATTTTGTGTACAGTTCTGGTTGCCACATTACAGGAAGGATATAATTGCTCTGGAGAGAGTATGGAAGATATTTACAAGAATGTTGCCAGGGCTGGAAAATTGCAGCTATGAGGAAAGATCGGATAGGCTGGGATTGTTTTCCTTAGAACTGAGGAAGCTGAGGAGTGGCCATATGGAGGTGTACAAGATTATGAGGGGCCTGGATAGAGTAGACAGGAAAGACCTGGCACAGGTCTCTTCCCTTAGCTGAGGGGTCAATTACCAGGCAGGCACCAAGTTAAGGTGATTGGTAGAAGGATTAGAGGGGACATGAGGGAAAACCTCTTCACCCAGAGGGTGTTTGGAAATCGCTGTCTGGTTTGGTGGTGGAGGCAGAAACCCTCAACTCATTTAAAAGGCGCCTGGATCTGCACCTGAAATGCTGCTAATGTGGCTAGTTTTATTCAGCTGGTGCAGACACAATGGGCTGAATAGTCTCTTTCTGTGCCGTTAACTTTTCTATGGTTCTAAAGACAGAAAATGCTGGAAACACACAGCAGGTCAGTCAGCATCTGGAAAGAAAACTGGGTACACGCCTGAAGAATCAGAACCTGCCCTGTATTTCCAGATGCAGATTGACCTGCTGTAAATTTCCAACATTTTCTGTTTATATAGTGATTTTTGTTTCTTTTGTTGTATATGCTCAGTGTTCAACTCAGCTGTTCCCAAACTGTGGGTCATGAGTTCCCTCTCCTCCGGACTGTGACCTGCACTAAAGCGTCCAGTCCTAGCCTTGCCCTGCTCAGGTCTCAGTTTCTCAAGGTCTCTCTGAGTGGGTAAGGAGAATCCCATCCAGTGCCAACACTACGGACAACATGTTCGATTTGTTGGTCAGTGATCTTCTCCACCTGCACTTGGATCATCCGACTCCCATTGAATCTTTCTATTGGTCTGAATTCAGCACTGACAGCCTGGTCCCCGGGATTTATTTCCTTCTTCTTGAGACCATTAAAAAAAATGTTGCATTCAGGGGACTCTCTAACTCGAGAGTTTCTGTTTCTAGGTCCATTTTGGAAACTGGTGTGTATTAAGAGATAGGAAGGTAGATTAACAAACTGATTGATCAGAAAACAATTAAGTGAAACCCGAGGAGGATCCAGTTCTTACATTGTGGGTGGCAACAGGGGGTCTGGGACAGGGTTGGGAGGGGGTGGGGTCCAGACAGAAAGGAGGCAGCATCAATTACAGATTTTTCCCAGCTTCAGTTTATTACACTGGAGTGTGGCGAGTGAATTTTACAAGGATAACAAGCTTTACTTAGAAATATGTGAGGAAGATATGGAATTCTTAATCGGCAACAGCTGGTAGGCACAGCAGGAGTGTGGGGTTGGTGAGTCACTGGCTCAGGCTGTCAGAGCTACCACACCTCCAGCTGGTTGAGTTGTGCTATGTGGGGAGGAGAGGGACTTGTTGATCACAGCATGTGTGTTTGGGGGACATTCTGTCAATGGGGGACATGAGCTTGGCTGAAACCTAAATGAGTACATCAAATATTATTTTAACAAAGTACTGAAAGACACAGATTTTCATATTTATGCATTATGTGTTAATCTACATTCCATAAACTTTAATAATTATATACTGAATGTTATTATGCTGCTTTATTTGTTGTTTTACTTCTGTTGGCATCTGAGGTCACCTTAATTTTCAAGAGTTAAAATGGGTTCACGTGGGAAAATAGTTTGGCTAGCACTGGTCCAACTGCTTTGTGAAAGCCATAAAAACGACCCTCTTCCTTGTTAAGTTTAAATTTCTTTAATTGTCTTTTTTTCCTTAAACCCTTCCCTCTCCTGTATATGATCCTAGCTGATTGCCCAGATTAGTCAATATAAGGTTGCTCCATTTTGCAGACTACACGATGAAATCATTACAACTCTCCACAGCAGCTAAATTAAAAAATACTCCATTTTGACAAGTAGTCCACCTGATTTAGAAGGATGGAGCCTTCATCTGATTAAGGCAAATCTCGCTTGCCAAGGCTTAACACTGCTCAAAGTTGTTAACACTTACAGGTTTTCTTTGTCCCTGATCTGCCATTGCAGAAAGTGATTCAAATTGTCATTTCAATTAAGAATAACACCTCTTCTTAAAATCTTGCTTTATGCTAGTTTGGACATCAAAGACAGATATCTAATTGTCCCATGTTCTTAATTTCCCACATTGGTGGTTGCAAATTACAAAAGGGACTTCTGGAATTTATTTATGGGAAGTGTACAATGACTGTTTTTGCTTGACCATTACGAGATTAGATTAATTTTTGGGAACATGGATTATAAAAGCAAGGTGGATAGTTCATTTGCTGCCAGGCAGTTCCCAGAAATACACGGTTATCAACTTCATGAGGGGATTCACTTCTTGAGTTTTCTTGCTCACTGCCAAAAAATTAACTGACCTCACTCAGAGGGCCTCTCTCTAATGGTGGGCATGATTAGGATCTCCCTCCTCAGAAAACCAAGAGCACAAACCCACATGCTACTATGTTTATGGTACTGTTTGCAATTAAAAAAAAAGCTGCATCATTAAAATATTACTTTTCAAATAAAATGTACAATGGCATTTGCTCAGTTAGTTAATTTTGAAATCCTCTGTGCCACTCTTCACGTCTTTAACAGAAGTTAAACTGCTGAACAAAGGGTGTTTTGCATTGTGTAAGTAAATGATTTATGTGCGTCTCTGGTGATAGAATTTGAAAATAAATTTGTAAGAAATCATCCCAGGAACAATGAACTAAATGTTGATTGATTATTTTTTGAACTATAAAATATAGGTTCCTTTAGTGAACAGTCTTAACATTCTGAAGCTACTGAATCTGTAGAAGGTGCAATGATTAAAAATAAAATATACATTACACTGTCTCTCTCAAAGTATCTTGTAGAATTGCAGCTGAGATTAGATGCCAAAGTTCCCACACCTCTTTGTAAAGTTATTCAAGTTCTGGGTTGCTGGTTGCTTCCTGGGAATTCCTTCTGTACACCAAAACTGAGAAATATCAGGTGAATAATTCTCTAGCACACCAAATTGAGATTAGGCACTGTCGACACCGAGTTAAATAACTCCATGTACCAATATAAAATGTTGCAGCCAATCTTAAGTCTTTAAGCACTCCAAGTGTGAAAGATTTCTTTGTACTGCAACCCAATGCAGAACAAACTGTGCCCGAACATTTCCATGGCAATGAAACTATCTGCTTAGGAGTGCATGTTCATTCATCTCTCAGGCAGTCCCTTCCAACTTTGCAGAATAGTGGTCAGTAACCACTTCAAAGCATTCAGACCACTTGTATCACGATAAGGATTTGCAGGTCAAAGTTTTTTCCCAGTAATTTCTTCTGTTCCTTTACCCTTGCTTCCCTCCAGCTGTACTCCTGTCAATGCGTTGCAAGGCAATCTGCTTTCAGACCATTACCATGATGTGAAGATGTGCAATAAGCCCACAGTTAATACCCCCTTTCACTTACCCTCATTCCACCTGTCCATTAACACTGCATTTTCTCTCAATATTTTTGCCCAATGCAGGAACTTGACACAAGATTATTCACCTAAAACCATTCTACCAATCTTGCTAAACTATATCAAGGCAATTCATTTACAGCAAGTGAAGTCAAATGACATTTTATTTGAAAATTCAACTTTAACTTGCTGTGCTCGCATCTGTTGTCACCAAGAGACTGCCTCCATAACCCTGCAAGCTTCTGCCTATATTACTCCTGTTGTTTTGCAGAGGTTCTCCATATTACTTCAATACTTGACTTTTCAAACTGTTTTCCGAGCTGATTTTCCCACTTGCACCCTCAACAAGCTGTATTCACCCAGATGTTCTTGTTCAAAGACTACACTTCCATTATCTGATCATTGCAGGCTCTGCTAACTCCTCGTACCGCTACGAATCAATTTCAATTTATCCTCCCACTTAAGTCTTTCTTTCCCCAACCTATCTTGGTGCTACCTGTGTGCCTCATGCTCCTGTTCGATCCCTTCATTGGTCTACTCCTTGTTCCCTGTACTTTAAAATCCACCTTTGGGGAAGAAATAATTTAATTTTGCTTCTTCACTCCATAGCTAACTTCCAATATCCCTTTGCCTTGCTGCTACCTTCCTTTCATTCAAAAGTGTAACAGTTTTCACTCTAGTTTTGACTCTAAAGTATATTCTAATTTACTTTTCCCACAGAGAGCCAATTTGCAATTAACTGATTTGCAAAGCACTTGAAACAGTGAAACAGTTGCAAAGAATAAGTTTTGTCTAATGTTGAAGATGAGCAAAGATTAGCGCAGCTCACACTTTGCAAGCCTGGGAAGGTGAGCAAGTGGACCATATTGTTCCTCAGTTTGTTGCATTTGCCGCCCATCCTGAATTTCCCTTAAACTGAGTGCCTTGCTAGGCCATTTCAGAGGGCAGAGCCATTGCTGTGGGCCTGGAGTCACAGGTAGATCCAACCAGGTAAGGACAGATTTCCTTCCTAAAAGGTATTAGTGAACCAGATGGGTTTTATAATAAATGGTAGTTTCATGGTCATAACTGGGACTAGCTTTATATTCCAGGTTTTATTAACTGAATTTAAATTCCAGTTTGACATGGTGGGATTTGAATGTGTGTCCCCAGAGCATTAACCTGGGCCTCAGGACCATTAGTCCAGTGATGTTACTAATACACCACCACCAACTCCGATCTTGACCACAATGCTCCAAACCGAGTAAAAGTTCAGCGTTCTATGTTAAAGCATCTTTACTTATTTCAATGGTGATGGTAAAAATTTTTATGTTTATTAAAACGTAACAGACATAAAGAAAATACATAATGCTAAAAAAATTAACACTAATCAGCAATATCAGTCAGTTTCATAGGATAAGGGACCGCGATCAAAGCTTCAGTGGAATTACAGGCCAATACTTTGGCTGCTTCTTATCACACTTTCTATCAAACAAGAGTTGCATTGCAGTTTCCATTCCTTGGATTTTAGTAGCTTCATCTCCATACAGTCTCTTCATTTCAACCAGTCTCCTTTCCCCAGGTCTTTCTGCAGGTGGCTGAATTGTTCTCCCCGTCGTGCTGTGAAAATCACGGTCAGCCAATACATACTTGGCCTGCTGTTCATCATCGTACTGCTGCTGTCGCTCTGTGAATGTATAAAAAAAACCCCAGTAAGCATTACGTAGAGTAAACATAAATGTCGACTTCCAAGCCTCAGGTAGACGGAGCAACAATGAGCGTATTGCTCCAACTTGCCCTGCGCCAAAATGGTCACATTTGAAGTTGTGCACTGAATCGTGCAAGTTGCACTCTTGCATCGTCTGTGTTTTTACTGTACATTCCATGTAATTCTAGTGATGGAAAATGGAAACTGCAACATTTAATTTACCCTATAGGCCCAATTACAGTAATGATTTTTCTTCTGCTAATACATCCCACACCTTTCTCTCTAAAAAAAAAACCCAAAGCAAAAGAAGCATACATCTTTGACCTGCAGATATATTCATTACTTTATCACGCAGATACATACGAATGCTGCAGAATATTTAAATGGAAATTACAGATAAAAACAGAATTTAGGCCCACATTTTAATTAAAATAGGTTAAAGTACTTAGCAGTGATTTAATTGCAAAACCCTGTAAATCAGCTCGACAGTGAGAAAACAATACTGATTCAATACGGTATAGTGCCTTCACTGACTAAATCTCCAAATTAGGAAAAAGAGTTTTCAATTTATTTGCTGATGTTTTGCTCTATGGTCTGTGACTGATTTGTTAAATCTTCACTAATTATTGCGCCTAGGAATATTAATCTGGAGGGAGGGGCTTCATAACCATTATAATTTACATTTCGGTAAATCAAAAATGGCTCTGTGTGCTGTTGAGATAAATTGATCTTTTTAATATACGACAAATTCTGTTTAAATAAAAATCTGGGCAACAAGCCAGCCTATTAGTAAGTGATAACCCACTGGGAAATCATGCCTTTCATGAACTACACAGGAACATGGGGATTGTTAAATTGAAAAAAAAACCACAGTCCATCTGGTTTGCCTACTACCATCCTGGTGGTTTCATGATACAAGCATTGCTCTCTCTCAGTTCGATGTCTGTAATATGGATTTTTCAAACTCATAGTAACACTTAAAATCTTTCAGTAGTATGGAAAACCCACAGAATAACATTTACTAAAAGAATCTTGCATAACACACATTCATTCAAATAGATTTTTAAAAATCATTTCTCAGTACTATCCCTGTATCTCTCTCAAGATTCAGAGTCATTCTGATCAGTCACTTAAATTATTTAGGTTTTCAATACTATGGTGTTTTTGAAGCCATTAGGGCCATCTATAGACCAAGGTTTACAGGATGGTGTTCTCTTATGGATGACAAGGCCATCCACCAACACCGGAAAGAGCATTCTGAACTCCTTAACCGGAAAACCACCTTGGCAGCTGATACTCTCCAGGCTAACACCTCCAGTACACTGTGGTAGAGTCCATGGGTGAAACACCAGCAATGGGAGGGCTGCAACAAGCAATCAACCGGATAAAAAAACAACAAAGTCTGGTCGGCCCTGATTATATTCCAGTTGAGGACTTTGATGCTGGCAGGTGTTTGCTCACATCAATACTCCAAGCTCTCATCCTATGGATCTGGGAGGACAAAGAACTCTCCCTCCCTCCAACTTCAGGAATAGTAACTATCTTCAAGAAGGGAGATAGTTTCCACAGCATGGGTCATCAAGGTATTTCCCTCTTGTTCACAGCAGGAAAAATCCTGACATGCATTCTACTGAATCACCTACTTCATCTGCTGGAGGAAATGCTCCCAGAAACAGTGAGAGACTTTGGACCTTCCAGAGGAACCTCTGAAATGGACTGTTGCTGCCAGACAAATCCAAGAAAAATATCAAGCAACACCAGGAACTCTTCATTTCATTCACCGACCTGACCAAAGCATTTGACTCACTGTGTGGATTGTGGGAAAAGATTTGGATGTCCAAGAAGCTTCATCACAATCTTGCAACTGCTTCATGATGATAATGACAGCAACTGTCGAGTGGCAGATCTGAAACAGATGCCTTCAAAATCCGGAACGGGATCAAGCCCCCATACAATTTACAATCTACCTGACAGTGGCAATTCACCTCAAAGATTAACTGCTCTCTGGTGTGACTATTAAATGCCGTCTGGATGGAAAACTCTTTCTCAGCAGCTCCTATGCCAAAACTAAACTGCCTACCAAAGGTACACATGATGTACAGTTTGCAGATGATTGCAGTGTCACTGCCCACTCTGTACCAGATTTGTAAGTCACTCTCGATCTCTTCAAATCTGCATGCAAGAAACTTGGCCTGTCCTTGAATGTTGCCAAAACAAAACTCATATCAACCCACACCTGGTCAGCCAAATATTCCACCTCCCATATATGTTAAAGGAGAGACTCTAGAATATGTTAAGCTCTTTCCATAACTTACAGCCACCTCTCTCAAAAGGCCACCACTGACAAGGAGACCCAACACCAGATCAGCTGCGCCAGCTCAGCCTTCTACAAACTACGGTTGGGAGCATTTGACAACAAAGACCTTTGGAAGTCAATAAAAGTCCTACTGTACATCAAAATTCCATCAACAATGCCTTCACTGCATCCTGCAGGTTCAATGGGAGGATTATCAAATAAACGATAGTGTCCTTCTTAAAGCCAGTTCCACAAGCATTCAGGCAAAACTCCTGATGGACCAGATGCTGTGTCTGGCTGCCTGAAACTATCTCTCACACCACATTTTCTCAACTCTCAAATGGCCAACGTTCCAGAGGAGGACAAAGAAAACTCTTCAAAAAGACACTCTGAAGCTCTCTTTAATATAGTACAACTTTGGAATAAGTTTCCTTGTTGGTACAGTCTTTATCCTAGTCTATGGTCTGCCAGCAGCATTACTTGGCTACTCTGAAGCTCTCCTTGAAGTGTGGCAGCATTCATATTAACGACAGGGAGGAGTTTGCGACCAATTGTTCAAAATTTCGACAACCTGTTCATCAAACTGCATCATGCTTTGAGTCACAACATCTCAATTATGAGGCAGAGCAGTTGCACAGAAGGAAGGAAAAGGAAGCAAATCCTGCACTCCAGAGCCCATTACTGCATGGGATTGGCCTGTTCAGTTATATGAGGGCCCATGGCAGAAACTCTCAACCCGGAGTAGCCATCAACCTCGAATTGAACAACAGATGACGATGGAGTCATCACTTTTAATATATTTTATTAACAAGTCAACTGTTTCCACTAGTACTTCACCAGTGTTATATAATAAAACATGCTCTCACTAATTATTGACCAAGTATGAAAGGTTAAAATCTCCAATTTATCATCCTTTCCTCTCCTTCCATTAGGCTTTATTGCAATCCTAGCGACAGTACTAGAATGATAAACATGTCACTGTCCCAGACATACGTAAGTAACTGACCATTTTGATAACGAGGTTTCTTTATATCAGCTTCATTAAAAAAGAACTCTAATCCCAATGTTTTCCATTAAGTGGGTTTGCTTGCACTCTGGCTGTAGAGGTTTAAGGAGGTTTAGACTGGAGTTGATGCCAGCAGTGTAAACATTCCACTGACACCAATACAAGAGCAGCTATGTCCCACTCAAGCAATAAATGCATCAATATTTTCTCTTTCCAGTGGGAGTGAAGCCCAAAGAAAGCTGAATAAAATGCAATGTTTGAGAGTGGAGATGTTGATCATTCGGCTGGAATCAGTGTTGCATCAGTCACTGTTATTTTGCACTGACACAGCTGTCTGCTTCATAGATCAGAATGCAAACAATAAGATTAGATTTAAACCAGCTGACATTGCAATGTCAGTTGTTAACTCCAATCTGACATCATTTTCAGTACGTATACGAATACACCAGGCTTAGAATAACTCATCGATAATTAATCAATCAATCCAAATTCTCCATCTGTTAATCGCAATTCACTAAAATTATCCACTACTAATATCATTATTTTAAAAAGTGGGTGGGATGTTATTCAAATGGTAGCAATTGAAAAGAAATCAGAATCCTGGTAATCACTAGTCAACACCAAATAAATAACTAAAAGATTTTGTAAGAGCTGCAATTTCCTCCAGTTAAAACATAGGGAAGACTGAAGCCATTATCTTCACCTCTCAACACAACCTCCACCTTTACCACCTTCACCCACCCACAACCTCCACCTTTACCACCACCCTCACCCACCCACAACCTTCACCTTTACCACCCTCACTCACCCACAACCTCCACCTTTACCACCCTCACCCACCCACAACCTTCACCTTTACCACCCGCACCCACCCACAACCTTCACCATTACCACCCGCACCCACCCACAACCTCCACCTTTACCACCCGCACCCACCCACAACCTCCACCTTTACCACCCTCACTCACCCACAACCTTCACCTTTACCACCCGCACCCACCCACAACCTCCACCTTTACCACCCTCACCCACCCACAACCTCCACCTTTACCACCCGCACCCACCCACAACCTCCACCTTTACCACCCTCACTCACCCACAACCTTCACCTTTACCACCCGCACCCACCCACAACCTCCACCTTTAACACCCTCACCCACCCACAACCTCCACCTTTACCACCCGCACCCACCCACAACCTCCACCTTTACCACCCTCACTCACCCACAACCTTCACCTTTACCACCCACACCCACCCACAACCTCCACCTTTACCACCCGCACCCACCCACAACCTTCACCTTTACCACCCGCACCCACCCACAACCTCCACCTTTACCACCATCCTCACCCACCCACAACCTCCACCTTTACCACCCTCACTCACCCACAACCTCCACCTTTACCACCCGCACCCACCCACAACCTCCACCTTTACCACCACCCTCACCCACCCACAACCTCCACCTTTACCACCCTCACTCACCCACAACCTCCACCTTTACTACCCGCACCCACCCACAACCTCCACCTTTACCACCCTCACCCGCCCACAACCTCCACCTTTACCACCCTCACCCGCCCACAACCTCCACCTTTACCACCCTCACCCGCCCACAATCTCCACATTTACCACCCTCACCCACAACCTTCACCTTTACCACCCTCACCCACCCACAACCTCCACCTTTACCACCCTCACCCACCCACAACCTCCACCTTTACCACCCTCACCCACCCACAACATCCACCTTTACCACCCTCACCCACCCACAACCTCCACCTTTACCACCCTCACCCACCCACAACCTCCACCTTTACCACCCTCACCCACCCACAACCTTCACCTTTACCACCCTCACCCGCCCACAACCTTCACATTTACCACCCTCACCCGCCCACAACCTCCACCTTTACCACCCTCACCCGCCCACAACCTTCACATTTACCACCCTCACCCACCCACAACCTCCACCTTTACCACCCTCACCCACCCACAACCTCCACCTTTACCACCCTCACCCACCCACAACCTCCACCTTTACCACCCGCACCCACCCACAACCTTCACCTTTACCACCCGCACCCACCCACAACCTCCACCTTTACCACTACCCTCACCCACCCACAACCTCCACCTTTACCACCCTCACTCACCCACAACCTCCACCTTTACCACCCGCACCCACCCACAACCTCCACCTTTACCACCACCCTCACCCACCCACAACCTCCACCTTTACCACCCTCACTCACCCACAACCTCCACCTTTACCACCCGCACCCACCCACAACCTCCACCTTTACCACCCTCACCCGCCCACAACCTCCACCTTTACCACCCTCACCCACCCACAACCTCCACCTTTACCACCCTCACCCACCCACAACCTCCACCTTTACCACCCTCACCCACCCACAACCTCCACCTTTACCACCCTCACCCACCCACAACCCCCACCTTTACCACCCTCACCCACCCACAACTTCCACCTTTACCACCCTCGCCCACCCACAACCTCCACCTTTACCACCTTCACCCACCCACAACCTCCACCTTTACCACCCTCACCCACCCACAACCTCCACCTTTACCACCACCCTCACCCACCCACAACCTCCACCTTTACCACCCTCACCCACCCACAACCTCCACCAGTCCACAGCCTCAGACTGAAACAGGCTCTGTAGAAAAAAATCTATTCATGGGATGTGTCCATCACTGGCAAGGCCAGCTTTATATTACCCATCACCAACTGACATTGAGGGGGTGGTGGGGTACCATCTTCCAGTCCACCGTCCACGTAGTGAAGGTAAACCTAAAGTGCTGTTAGGAAGAATGACAGTGAAGGAACGGGGATATTTCCAAGTCAGGATGGTGTGTAACTTGCAGGCGAACTTGCAGTTAGTGGTATTCCCAGTTCCTTGCTGCTTTTGTTTTCTGTGGTAGATTGTAAGATTGGAAGGTGCTGTTGAAGGAGCTTTGCCAAGTGGCTGCAGTGCATCTTGTAGATGGTACATACTGCTGCCAGTATGCGCCTGTGGAGGAGGAAGTAAATGCTTAACATGGTGGATGGGTGCCAATCAAGTGGCCTGCTTTGTCCTGGATGGTTTTGAGCTGTACAAATGCTGTTGCAGCGGCACTCATCCAGGCAAGTGAAGAGTATTCCATTACATTCCTGACTTCAGACTTATGAACATATGAGTTAGGAGCAGGAGTAGGCCACTATGCCGTTCAATAAGATCGTGGCTGATCTGACTGTAACCTCAACCCCACATTCCTGCCTAACCCCACTAACCTTTACAAACATATACATGGTGGACAGGTTTTGGGGATTTAAGGGCTTACTGCAGCATTCCCAGCCTGAGTTACTCGCTCTTTTAGCCACAGTATTTATATGAGTAGTCCAA
The DNA here is from genome assembly GCF_017639515.1 of Carcharodon carcharias. NCBI lineage: Eukaryota > Metazoa > Chordata > Chondrichthyes > Lamniformes > Lamnidae > Carcharodon > Carcharodon carcharias. Next base: position 107,908,175 of record NC_054484.1, on the reverse strand, counting down.
TTAAGTTTCTGGTCTATGGTAACCTGCCAGGATGTTGATGGTGGCAGATTCAGCAATGGTAATGCCATTGAATATCAAGGGGAGATAGTTTGATACTCTTTTTGGAGATGGATGTTGCTTGGCACCTGTCTGGTGCAAATGTTACTAGCCACTCATTAGTCCACGTCTGAAGGTGGAACCGGTCTTGCTGCATCCGGGTACAGGCTGCTTCATTATCTGTGGAGGTGTGAATGGTACTGAACATGTGCAATCATCAGTGGGCAATCCCTCTTCTGAGCTTCTGATGGAGGAAAGATCATGAATGAAGCAGCTGAAGATGCCTGGGCCTAAAACATTACACCAAGGAATTCTTGCAGTGATGTCCTGAGGCTGAACTGATTGGCCTCCAACAACCACAATCATTCTTTGTGCTAGGTTCATTCCAATCCACGGAGAGTTCCCCCCACCAATTCCCACCGACTCCAGTTTTGCTGGGGCTCCTTGATGCTGCACACAGTCAAATGTTGCCTTGATGTTAAGGACACTCACTCTCACCCCTTCGTCTCCTGAATTCAGGTCTTTTTTTCCATGTTTGGGCCAAGATTCCAAAATGAGGTCTGGAGCTGAGTGGTCCTGGCAGAACCTAAACTGAATATTGGTGAGCAGGTTGTTGCTGCGTTAGTTCTGCTTGACAGTGCTGTTGATGACACTATTACTTTTCCAATGATTGAGAGCAGGCTGTTGGGGCAATAATTAGCTGCATTAGATTTGCCTCATGTTTTGAGGACAATACCGGGGGGAATTTTGCAATTTGTCTGGTAGTTGCCAATGTTGTAGCTGTACTGGAACAGCTTGGCTAGGGGCCCGACTAATTCTGAAACCCTAGTCTTCAGCATTACAGCTGAGCTGTTGCTGGGGCCCATAACCTTTGCTGTATTCAGTGCACTCAGCTGTTTCTTGATATAATGCAGAGCGAATTGGAATGGTTGAAGATTGCCAACTGTAATTTTTTTAATTCATTCATTGGGTGTGGGCCTCGCTGGCTAGGCCAACATTTATTGCCCATGGCACCATAGAAAAGTTACAGCACAGAAGGAGGCCATTCGGCCCATCTTGTCCATGCCAGCCCGAGGACACACAGGTGCCCTTTCTAATCCCACCTTCCTGCACCCGGCCCATAGCCCTGCAGCTTACAGCACTTAAGGTGCAGATCCAGGTACTTTTTAATAAAGATTAGAGTTTCTGCCTCTACCACCAGCTTGGGCAGCGAATTCCAGACACCCACTACCCTCTGCATAAAAAAGTTCTTCCTCATGTCCCCCTTACACCTTCTGCCACTTATCTTTAATCTATGTCCCCTGGTTCTAGAATTCTCCATCAAGGGAAACAATTTTATCCTGTCCACCCTATCTATTCCCCTCATAATTTTGTACACCTCAATCAAGTCACCTCTCAGCCTTCTTTGTTCTAAGGAAAATAACCCCAACCTACCCAATTTCTCCTCATAGCTACACTTTTCTAACCCTGGCAACATTCTTGTAAACCTCCTCTGCACTCTCTCCAGAGCTATTACATCCTTCCTGTAATGTGGTAACCAGAACTGCACACAATACTCCAGTTGTGGCCTCACCGGTATTTTGTACAATTCCAACATTATATCCTTATTTTTATATTCTATACCTCTGCCAATGAAGGAGAGCATTCCATATGCCTTCTTTACAACCTTGTCTACTTGAACTGCTGCCTTCAGGGACCTGTGTACTTGTACGCCAAGATCTCTCACTTCATCTACCCCTCTTAGTATATTCCCATTTATTGTGTAATCTCTGTAACTGTTTGACCTCCCTAAATGTATGACCTCACACTTCTCTATGTTAAAATCCATCTGCCACTTTACCGCCCACTCCACCAACCCATCTATATTGTTTTGGAGATTATGGCTATCCTCTACACTATCCACTACTCGGCCAATCTTTGTGTCATCTGCAAATTTCCCAATCGTGCCCCCCACGTTCACGTCCAAATCGTTAATATATAACACAAACAGCAAGGGTCCCAACACTGAGCTCTGTGGAACACCAATTGAGACAACTTTCCATTCGCAAGGGCATCCATCAACCATTGCTCTCAAGATGGCGGTGGGGCTGAACTGCTTTCTCAAACCGCATGTGGTGTAGGTACACACATAGTGCTGTTAGGGAGCAAGTTCCAGGATTTTGAGCCAGCAACAGCAAAAGAATGGCGATGTAGTTCCAAGTCAGGATGGTGAGTGCCTCGGAGGGGAATTTGTAGGTAGTGGTGTTCCCACATGTCTGCTGCCCTTGTCCTTTTAGATTGTAGTGCTCGTGGGTTTGGAAGGTGCTGTCTAAGGAGCTGGGTGAGTTCCTGCAGTGCATCTTGTAGATGGTAAACACTGCTGCCACTATGCATCGGTGGTGCAGGGAGTGAATGTTTGTGGATGGGGTGCCAATCAAGTGGGCTGCTTTGTCCTGGATGATGCCAAGCTTCTTGACTGTTGTTGGAGCTGTACTCATCCAGGCAAGTGGAGGGTGTTCCATCACACTCCTGACTTGGGGCCTTGCAGTTAGTGGACAGGTTTTGGGGAGTCAGCTGGTGAGTTACTTGCCGCAGGATTCCAAGCCTCCCTCCTGCTATTGTAGCAACTGTATTTATATGGCTAGTACTGTTCAGTTTCAGGTCAATGGTAACACCCAGGATGTTGACATTGGGGGATTCAGCAATGGTAATGTCATTGAACCTCAACGGGCGTTGGTTATATTCTCTCTTGTTGGAGATGGCCATTGCCTGGCATTTGTGTGGCACAAATGTTACTTGCCGGTTGTCAGCCCAAGCCTGGATATCATTCAGGTCTTGCTGCATTTGGGCATGGACTGCTTCAGTATCTGAGGAGTCACGAATGGTGAACATCCCCACTTCTGACCTTATGATGGAAGGAAGGTCATTGATGAAGCAGCTGAAGATGGTTGGGCCAAGGACACTACCCTGAGGAACACCTGCAGTGATGTCCTGGAGCTGAGATGATTTACCTCCAACAACCGCAGCCATCTTCCTTTGTGCTAGGTATGACTCCAACCAGCAAACAGGTTTCCCTCTGATTCCCACTGACTCCAGTTTTGCTGGGGCTCCTTGATGCCACACTCGGTCAAATGCTGCCTTGATGTCAAGGGCAGTCACTCTCACCTCACCTCGGGAGTTCAGCTCTTTTGTCCATGTCTGTACCAAGGCTGTAATGAGGTGAGGTGCTGAGTGACTCTTGCGGAACTCAAACTGAGCATCAGTGAAGTTATTGCTAAGCAAGTGCTGCTTGATAGCACTGTTGATGACCCCTTCCATCACTTTACTGCTGATCGAGAGTAGACTGATAGGGTGGTAATTGAGGGTTGAATTTGTCCTTTGTGCACAGGACATACATGGGCAATTTACCACATAGCTGGGTAGATGCCAGTGTTGTAGCTGTACTGGAACAGCTTGGCTAGGGGTGCAGCAAGTTCTGGAGCACAAGTCTTCAGTTCTATTGCTGGAATGTTGCCAGGGTCCATAGCTTTTGCAGTATCCAGTGCCTTCAGCCGTTTCTTGATATCATGTGGAGTGAATCGAATTGGCTGCAGATTGGTATCTGTGATGCTGGGGACCTCCAGAGGAGGCCGAGATGGATCATCTACTCGGCACTTTTGGCTGAAGCTTGTTGCAAGCGCTTCAGCCTTATTGTTTGCACTGATGTGCCAGGGTCCCCATCATCGAGAATGGGGATATTTGTGAAGCCTCTTCCTCCAGTGGGTTGTTTGATTGTCCATCACCATTCATGACTATGTGATAGTACAGCAGAGCTTATATCTGATCTGTTGTTTGTGGAATCGCTTATCTTTGTCTATCGCTTGCTGCTTATGCTGTTAGGCACACAAGTAGTCCTGTGTTGTAGCTTCATCAGGTTAACACATCATTTTTAGTTATACCTGGTGCAGCTCCTGGCATGTCCTCCTGCACTTTTCATTGAACCAGGGCTGATCCCCTGGCTTGATGGTAATGGTAGAGTGGGGGATATGCCAGACAATGAGATTACAGATTGTGGTTGAGTACCATTCTGCTGCTGATGACCCAAAGTGTCTCATGGATGCCCAGTCTTGAGTTGCTAGATCTGTTAAAAATCTATCCCACTTAGCACAGTGGTAGTGCCACACAACACAATGGAGCGTATCCTCAATGTGAAGATGGGGCTTCGTCTCCACAATGACTGTGCGGTGGTCACTCCTATCAATACTGTCATGGACAGATACATCTGCAGCAGGCAGGTTGGTGAGGATGAGGTCAAGTATGTTTTTCCCTCTTGTTGGTTCCCTCACCACCTGTCACAGACCCAGTCTAGCAGCTATGTCCTTTAGGACTCGGCCAGCTCGGTCAGTAGTGGTGCTACTGAGCCACTCTTGGTGATGGTCCTTGTATTTAGGAGTACTGCACTAGTACCCTAGCTAGAGTGCATTCTGTGCCCTTACCATCCTAAGTGCTTCTTCCAAGTGGTGTTCAACATGGCGGAGTGCTGACTCATCAGTTGAGCGGGAGGGGCACGGTACATGGTAACCAGCAGGAGGTTTCCCTGCCCATGTTTGGCCCCATGAGACTTCATGGGGTCTAGAGTTGACGTTGAGGATTCCCATGGCAACTCCCTCCTGACTGTATATCACTGTGCTGCCACCTCTGCTGGGTGTGTCCTGCCTGTGGGACAGGATATACCCTGGGATGGGGTGATGGTGGAGTCTGGGACATTATCTGTACGGTATGATACCGTCAGGATGACTATGTCAGGCTGTTGCTTGACTAGTCTGTGAGAGAGCTCTCTCGATTTTGGCACTAGCCCCCAGATGTTAGCAAGGAGGAGTTTGCAGGGTTGACAGGGCTGAGTTTGCTGTTGTTGTTTCTGGTGCCAGGCAGCTGGTACAGTCTCATTCCTTTTTGACTTTTTAGCAGTTTGATACAGCTGGATGGCTTGCTTGGCCATTTCAGAGTCAACCAGGTAAGGATGGCAGAACTTCCTTCCCTATAGGGCATTCCCAGAAGCTCACAGTGCACAAGAGGCCCTTCGACCCATCGAGTCTGCACTGACACGTGAGAAACACCTGACCTACCTACCTAATCCCATTTGCCAGCACTTGGCCCATAGCCTTGAATGTTATGACTTGCTAAGTGCTCATCCAGGTTCTTTTTAAAGGATGTGAGGCAACCCACCTCCACCACCCTCCCAGGCAGCACATTCCAGACTGTCACCAGCCTCTGGGTAAAAAAGCTTTTCCTCACATCCCCCCTAAACTTCCTGCCCCTCACCTTGAACTTATGCCCCCTCGTGACTGACTCTTCAACTAAGGGGATCAGCTGCTCCCTATCCACCCTGTCCATGCCCCTCATAATCTTGTACACCTCGATCAGGTCGCCCCTCAGTCTTCTCTGCTCCAATGAAAACAACCCAAGTCTATCCAACCTCTCTTCATAACTTAAATGTTTCATCCCAGGCAACATCCTGGTGAATCTCCCCTGCACCCCCTCCAGTGCAATCACATCCTTCCTATAATGTGGCGACCAGAACTGCACACGGTACTCCAGCTGTGGCCTCACCAAGATTCTATACAACTCCAACATAACCTCCCTACTTTTGTAATCTATGCCTCGACTGACAAAGGCAAGTGTCCCATATGCCTTTTCACCACCCCACTAACATGTCCCTCCGCCTTCAGAGATCTATGGACACACACGCCAAGGTCCCTTTGTTCCTCAGAACTTCCTAGTGTCATGCCGTTCATTGAACACTTCCTTGTCAAATTACTCCTTCTAAAGTGTATCACTTTACACTTTTCAGGGTTAAATTCCTTCTGCCACTTATCTGCCCATTTGACCATCCCATTTATATCTTCCTGTAGCCCAAGACACTCAACTTCACTGTTAACCACCCGGCCAATCTTTGTATTATCCGCAAACTTACTGATGCTAGCCCCCACATAGTCATCTATGTCTTTTATATAAATGACGAATAATAGGGGACCCAGCGCACATCCCTGTGGTACACCACTGGACACTGGCTTCCAGTCACTAAAGTATCCTTCTGCCATCACCCTCTGTCTCTGACAAGTAAGCCAATTTGAACCTACCTTATCAAATTACCCTGTATTCTATGTACATTTTGCCTTCTTTATAAGTCTCCCATGTGGGACCTTGTCAAAGGCTTTGCTGAAATCCATATAAACTACATCAACTGCACTACCCTCATCTACACACCTGGTTATCTCCTCAAAAAATTCAATCTAATTTGTTAGGCATGACCTCCCTCTGACAAAGCCATGCTGACTATCCCTGATCAAACCTTGCCTCTCCAAGTGGAGATAGATTCTCTCCTTCAGAACTTTCTCCAATAGTTTCCCTACCACTGACGTGAGACTCACTGGTCTGTAGCTCCCTGGCTTATCTCTACAACCCTTCTTAAATAGTGGAACCACATTAGCTGTTCTCCAGTCCTCTGGCACCTCCCCCATGGCCCTAGAGGAGTTAAAAATTTGGGTCAGAACCCCTGCAATCTCCTCCCTTGCCTCCCTCAGCAGTCTGGGACACAAATCATCTGGACCTGGAGATTTGTCCACTGTTAAGCCTGCCAACACCTCCAATACCTTGTCACTCCCTATATCAATTTGCTCAAGAACCTCGCAGTCTCTCTCCCTGAGTTCGATACCTTCATCCTCATTCGCTTGGGTGAATATGGACGTGAAGTATTCATTCAACACTCTAGCGACGTCCTCTGGCTCCACCCATAGATTGCCCCCTTGGTCCCTAATGGGCCCTACTCTTTCCCTGGTTATCCTCTTCCCACTGATATACTTATAGAATATCTTGGGATTTTCCCTACTTTTACCAGCCAGAGCTTTCTCATATCCCCTCTTTGCTCTCCTAATTGCTTTCTTAAGCTCCACCCTGCACTTTCTGTACTCCACTAATGCCTCCACTGATTTGCTTCCCTCGTACCTGCTAGAAGCCTCTCTTTTCCTTCTCATCGTAACCTGAATATCTCTGGTCATCCATGGTTCTCTGGGCTTGTTACTCCCTCCTATCACCCTACAGGGAACATGTTGAGCCTGTACCCTCCCCATTTCCTTTTTGAACACCCCCTACTGTTCCTCTGTAGATTTCCCCACAAGTAGCTGTTCCCAGTCTACCTTGGCCAGATCCTGCCTTATTTTGCTAAAATCCACGCTCCTCCAATCCAAAACATATTTTTGCAACTTGTCTATTTCTTTGTTCATAACAAACTTAACCTGTACCATGTTGTGGTCGCTATCACTAAAATGCTCCCCCACCACCACGTCAGCCACCTGTCCAGCTTCATTCCCTAGAATTAGGTCCAGCACTGCGCCGTCCCTTGTTGGATCCTCTACATATTGACCTAAAAAGTTCTCCTGCACACATTTCAAGAAACCCACTCCATCCAAGCCCTCAACACTGTCTATCCCAATTAATGTTGGGAAAGTTGGAATCACCTAATATAATTACTCTATTGTTATTGTTTTTACACACCTCCACAAATCACCTAATATAATTACCCTATTGTTATTGTTTTTACACATCTCAGCAAATTGTACACATATTTGCTCCTCAATTTCCCAACTATCTGGGGGTCTATAATAAATACCTAATGATGTGGCTGCCCCTTTTTTATTTCTAAGCTCTACCCACAAAGCTTCATTCAATGCCTCCTCCAAGATATCATCTCTCTTAGTGAACCAGATGGGTTTTTACGACAGTCGACAATGGTTTCACCATCTACTGTGGTGGGATACCAACTCGGGTTCCCAGAGCATTAACCTGTGCCTATGGATTGCCAGTCCAGTGACAATACCACTACACCAGCGCCTTGTCCAGTGGGTGGGGACCTTAGGAGGAGGCCAAGATGGATCATCCAGTGGACACTTCTGTCTGAAGATAGTTGCAAACGCTTCAGCATTGTCTTCTGCACTGACGTGATTGAGCATGGGGACGTTTATGGAACTTTCTTCTACTGTTAGTTGTTTCAATTGTCCACCACCGTTCATGCCTGAATGTGGCAGTATTGAAGCGCTTTTACTGGTTGGTTGTGCAATCTCTTGACTGTCTATAGTTGCTTCTGCTGTCTAACATGTCCGTAGTCCTGTGTTGGAACTTCACCAGGCTACCTAATTTTTAGGTATTTCTAGTGCTGCTCCTGTTATCGTTCTCATGTTGCAGTTTGAGGTCTCGGTATGCTCCTGGTTCGCTCATTTAAGGTTTCAGTATAGGATGGATGCAACAATTTACTTATCTTGGAAGAGATGAGAAACAAATCAATTATTCAGGGTACCTACCAAAGATGCTTAGAAAATATGCATGGGTCCACCATCTCACTTGGTTGTGATATCCTCATAGCTGGGACACATACACCCATGTAAAGTTAAAGGTGTTTTGCCTTGGTTTAGTGCTAGCATTCTCACGTTGGAGCTGGAAGGCTGTAGTTACAAGTCCCACTCTGGAGACTTAAGCACGTAATTTAGGCTGACACTCCAGTGCAGTTCTGAGAGAATATATTTCCTGTCCTAAATACAAGGTTCAAATTTTTAGAAGACTGTTAAGAAGAGAATGCCATACATTCCAAATTTCTGGTACGTGATCATTAAACATCTGAAGGCTGGAGTAATTCACTGGCAGTGAACAGATGGCACGTCTAAATATCAAAGATAAATACATAGAGATGAAGGTAATTAAGAGTCCAGTTGCTGCAAAAGGCACTTTAATCCTTTGAAGGATATGACAATATTTTATCACACATCTGTATAGACTCAAATATGTACTTACAGCTTTACCAGCTGTAAGTACATATTTTCACAGTCCTGAAACTTAAACTCAACAGTTAAAAGTACTTACATCAACTTTAATTTTTTATTCGTAGACTCTCCCACCCCTGCTCAGTGATCCTGAATTCCACTGCAACAACCCATGCAGGCTTCACAGCCAAGGTCATTAGCAAACCCTAGTCCTTAATCCTAGTGACTACTCTTCATATCTGTGCCAATAGACTATGTGCCAAAGAGGGGGCGTCACTGCCAAGTCTTTACCAGCTGTAAGTACACGTCCACTCTCCAGAAGGGGCTGTGGAGTCAACTGTAGCATCCCACCACTATGGAGCTGATATCAGTTAACTCAGCAAGGATTAAGGATCATTTCTTGTTTTGTTTACAACTGTCAGTGGGGTGGGGGTCAAAGGCTGTTATGAAAGCCTCCTCTGCCTGTCCACTATAAGGGACTGAAGTAAATTGAGCAGTGATACAGGTCATACAACACAAGCTCTCCCAATTCAGCATCAATTGGCAATTTCAACAATACAGGATAGCTCACAGAATCTCAGGATTGTGCCATTCAGCCCACCATGTCTGCACCAGCCCTTCGAATGAGCCATTCTCCTGCCTTTTCCCCATGACAGTGCACATTCTTCTTTCTCAGGCCAGAGTTGAATTCCCTTTCGAATGCTTCAATTGAACCTGCCTCCACCACACTCTCAGGCAGTGCATTTCAGACTCTAACCACTTGCCACATGAAAAAGTTTTTTTCTCACATTGCTTCCGCTTTTTTTGCCAATTACTTTAAACCTGTGCCCTCTTGTTCTCGATCCTTTCACAAGTGGTAACAGTTTCTCCCTATTTACTCTGTTCAGAACCCTCATGATTTTGAATACCTCGATCAAATCTCCTCCCAACCTTCTTTTCTCTAAGGAGAACAGTCCTAACTTCACCAATCTATCTCCATAATTGAAGTTCCTCATCCCCACAACCATTCTCGTGAATCTTTTCTGCCACTCTCTCCAATGCCTTCATATCCTTCCTGAAGTGTGGTGCCTACACTGGGTGCAATACTTCAGCTTAGGCCAAACTATTTTCCTATACAACTTCAGAATAACCTCAACAAAATAAATACCTGGAAAAACTCAGCAGGTATGGCAGCATCTGCGGTGAGGGACACAGTTAACGTTTCGAGTCCGAATGACTCTTCAACAGAACTAAGGAAAAATAGAAAAGAGGTGAAATATAAGCTGGTTTAAGGGGGGGTGGGACAGGTGGAGCTGGATAGAGGGCCAGTGTTGGGTGGAGATAACCAAAAGATGTCACAGACAAAAGGACAAAGTGGTGTTGAAGGTGGTGATATTATCTAAAGGAATGTGCTAATTAAGGGTAGAAAACAGGACAAGCAAGGTACAGATAGCCCTAGGGAGGTGGGGTGAAGGAATCGAAAAAGGCTAAAAGGTAGAGATAAAACAATGGTTGGAAATACACTTAAAAATAATGGAAATGGGTGGGAAAAGAAAAATCTATATAAATTATTGGAAAAAAGGTGGGGGGGGGGGGGGATCGGAAAGGGGGTGGGGATGGAGGAGAGAGTTCATGATCTAAAATTGTTGAACTCAATATTCAGTCCGGAAGGCTGTAAAGTGCCTAGTTGGAAGATGAGGTGCTGTTCCTCCAGTTTGCGTTGAGCTTCACTGGAACAATGCAGCAAGCCAAGGTCAGACATGTGGGCATGAGAGCAGGGTGGAGTGTTGAAATGGCAAGCGACAGAGAGATCTGGGTAATGCTTGCGGACAGACCGAAGGTGTTCTGTAAAGCAGTCACCCAGTGTGCGTTTGGTCTCTCCAACGTAGAGGAAACCGCATTGGGAGCAACGAATGCAGTAGACTAAATTAGGGGAAATGCAAGTGAAATGCTGCTTCACTTGAAAGGAGTGCTTGGGCCCTTGGACGGTGAGGAGAGAGGAAGTGAAGGGGCAGGTGTTGCACCTTCTGCGGTTGCATGGGAAGGTGCCATGGGAGGGGGTTGAGGTGAAGGAGGAGTGGATCAGGGTGTCCCAGAGGGAACAATCCCTATGGAATGCCGCCAGTGGGGGTGAAGGGAAGATGTGTTTGGGGTGGCATCATGCTGGAGTTGGCGGAAATGGCAGAGAATGATCCTTTGAATGCGGAGGCTGGTGGGGTGAAAAGTGAGGACAAGGGGGACCCTATCATGTTTCTGGGAGGGAGGAGAAGGCGTGAGGGCGGATGCGCAGGAGATGGGCCGGACACGGTTGAGGGCCCTGTCAACCACCGTGGGTGGAAAACCTCTGTTAAGGTAAGAAGGACATGTCAGAGGAACTGTTTTTGAAGGTAGCATCATTGGAACAGATGCTACGGAGGCGAAGGAACTGAGAGAATGGGATGGAATCCTTACAGGAAGCGGGGTGTGAGGAGCTGTAGTCGAGGTAGCTGTGGGAGTCGGTAGGATTGTAATGGATATTGGTGGACAGTCTATCACCAGAGATTGAGACAGAAAGGTCAAGGAAAGGAAGGGAAGTGTCAGAGATGGAACACGTGAAAATGATGGAGGGGTGGAGATTGGAAGCAAAATTAATAAATTTTCCCAGGTCCTGACGAGAGCATGAAGCAGCACCGAAGTAATCATCGATGTACCGGAAAAAGAGTTGTGGTAGGGGGCCAGAGTAGGACTGGAACAAGGAATGTTTCACATACCCCATAAAGAGACAGGCATAGCTGGGGCCCATGCAGGTACCCATAGCCACACCTTTTATTTGGAGGAAGTGAGACGAGCTTAAGCAGAAATTGTTCAGTGTGAGAACAAGTTCAGCCAGACGGAGGAGAGTAGTGGTGGATGGGGATTGTTCAAAATAACCTCCTTGCTCTTGTATTCTATGGCCCTTTCAACAAAGCCAAGATACTGTATGCTTTATTAACCATCCTTCAACCTGTCCTGCCACCTTCAATACATTCATCCAGTTCCTCTGCTCCTGCACTCCTTTTAGAATTGTAACCTTTATTTTATATTGTCTCTCCATGTTCTTCCTACCAAAGTGAATCACTTCACATTTCTCAGAATTGAACTTCATGTGCCACCTGCCCTCCCATTCCACCAACTTGTCCAAGTCCTTTTGAAGTTTTGCACTATCCTCCTCACAGTTCACCATGCTGCCAAGTTTTGTATCATCTGCAAACTTTGAAGTTGTCCCCTGTACACCAAGGTCTAGGTCGTTAATATCAGGAAAAGTAAGGGTCCCAGTACTAACCACTGGGGAACTCTCCTGCAAACCTTCCACCAGTCCAAAAAAATCCATTGACCACTACTCACTGTCTCCTGTCAATCAGCCAATTTTTGTAGCCATGTTGCCGCTGTCCCTTTTACTCCATGGGTTATAACCTTGCTCACAAGTCTGTCGTGTGGCTCCGTATCAAATGTCTTTTGAAAGCCCATGTGCATCACATCTATGCATTGCCCTCATCAGCTCTCTGTTACCTCCTCAAAATACTCCAGCAAGTTAGTTAAACACTGGCTTCCCTTAAGAAATCCATGCAGGCTTTCCTTAAATAAACCCGCATTAGTCCATGTGACTATTAATTTTGTCCCAAATTATTGTTTCTAGAAGCTTCTCCACCTGTGAAGTTAAACTGACTGGCCTGAAGTTGCTAGGCTTATCTTTGTACCCTTTTTTGAACAAGGTTGTAATGTTTGCAATTCTCCAACCCTACTGCACCACTCCTGAGTCCAAGGAAGACTGGAAAATTATAGCCAGTGGCTCCGCAACTTCCATTCTCACTTCCCTCGATGTGTTTCACCTAGTCCCAGTGCCTATCTGTACTTAACTTTAAGTACAGATAGCCTATTCAATTCTTACTCATCAATTTTAAACTCTTTTGGTGTCTTTCACAATGGCCTGGGTAGTATGTTCTTCCTTGGAAAAGACAGATGCGAAGCATTCAGCTATGCCCTCTGCCTCCATGGGTTAATCCCCTTTTGGGTCCCTAATCAGCCCTTTGCCTCCTTTTACCACCCTTTCATTATTGATATGCCTATTAAAGACTTTAAGATTCTTTTTTATGTTAGCTGCCGGTCTCTTTTCATACTCTCCCTTTGCTTCTTATTTGCTTTTTCAGCTCCCCTTTGAATCTTCTATATTCAGCCTGGTTCTATTTGACACCTGTCAAAGCTGATGAGAATGGAAAAAATGACTGGGACAATCTTCTGAGATTGCAGCTGACATACGTTTTTGGAATAGAGAGAAGGAGCTTTACAATGCATTCAACATTGCTAGATCTGACTTGGAACTGATTTAACACCTTGTATTTGATATTCCCGCTGATTAGATCACTACCTTGATGAGAAAAGATAAAAAACTGTCAATTACAATCAGAGGAAGGTGGTTCTAATGAATGTGTGTGTTAAATTAACAATAATGATACTCATTAATCCAGTAATGCTTCAGCAGCTGCCATTTAACTACATATGTTAACTCAACTACCTCATAGTACAGCTCCAGCCTTCAAATGTTCGTTTCAACATTTTTGTCTGAACAAGGAGGGAATCACTACTAGAAAACAAGTCCTTGGCACTTACAGTGGCATCAACTCCCACTGCCAGCTTGTTCTTTCTTCGAGGCCAGGATTTGAATCCATCCCAAGAGCAAGTCTTTTCTGAGTGTTGGCCACAAGGACCCTCAGTGAAATTACTTGGAGTAGCCAGTCTTGAGCGGTTAATAGTGCAAAACACAAAGGCGCCTTTAACTCAGCATTATTGGTTATTGTTAACCACTTACGGACAAGCAAAAAAATTGGTGTTGGAAGTGGAAAAATAACAAAACATGTTGTGGCAAGGGTTGTTCTTCTGAGATCAGGGTTAAGTAATATTGCTAGTGCTATAGCCAGAGTAGAGGAAGCTTCGTCCCGATATCTGGATCAGCATGTGAGCTATTTATGCTGGATACTGGCTGCCACACTATTCCCAACACTGATACTGATCTTACTGAGGGGAAGAGAACTAAATTTAACAGAAATTTATAGGGCAACCCATGCAATTCTTCTATTTTTGTATTTTACAAGAGTATAATGGAGGTTGTTTTTGTGTGGTTAACAATTACTCTTCTTTTACATATTCTATTTTCACAAAGATTAACTTGGATTTCTTGTTGAATTAAGATATATTTTATTCAAGTTTAACTAGTTCAATCGATAAAGATGTCATGTTAGTAATTTATATTATTGATCTGCATACATATCAGATACTTAATCAGGTATTTTATTTTCCAATAGAATCCTTCCTTCACTTTTGCAGATTATTAATTAATTATTGCTGTATTTTAAGAGATCCAAAGTTAATTGAGCAAATGACACCTACAGAAAAAGGAGGATCCTACTTTTATTCCTGATCTGTACAGAGCTAACAAAGTTCAGCTGGGGCAGAGGTAGGAATGCTACAAACGGCCTCAGAGCTCCTGGTTACATAATGGTGGGAAGGTTAGCCAGAACTCTTAATCCAATAAACCCAACTGGAAATGTGTGTTGAACAACCCACCAACTCTCAATATCAAGGCTCATTCATAAATGGTGGCCACTGGATGAGCAACTGGAAGCAGCCGGTCAGATACAGAATCATGGATCGGCAAGGAGTTAAAGCCTTCAAAAGGGATGGGGTGATAAGATGTATTTTCATTTATTAAAAAGCATTGCCAGCACACATGGAACCAGGCTCAGATTCAATATCCACCAGCACCCAGAGATTTGTACGAGCCAATGAAGCTTAGATACTGCCAACTTTTAACTGACTTGCTTCTACTGAAGAGAGTAACAATAATGAGCAAAGAGGTAGAGAAAATCAGATACCAAGTTGGTGTGCCAACAGGTCTGTAGAAAGAGGTGCAAAATTACCACTCTCACCCATGTAGTCCAAATGGATAAACTGATAACTACAGCCTGCATTTACCCAAACAGGTAAACAACCACAGCATTCTCTGTATTAGTAAGCCATTTTTCATGCCACATAACAGGAAATACTAACCACATTTAGAAACAACAACTTCACTGAAGAGATGTCAATGGGACAATTTGTCATACTTTGAGATAGCAGGAGGAGATCCCATGGGTTGGGAATTTAGAAATAACCTTAGAAAAGCAGGAGGAAGCAACTTACACTAAGATATTGTCAAACCTGAACATTAGAATAAGCTTGAAGAATTCTCACAACTGTATAGCTTACAGTCACTGTCAATACCAACTACACACACAATTTTCCAGATATTAAATGCAACAATATGTAGCATTATAATATTTATCAGCAGATAATTGAATGCATTTTGATTTGTAATTTCTATAAATCTCAATTTCCATCCGGCTCCCCCTCCTCATCTGAATACTTTGTCTTTCAGGAATAGAATTTTCTGCAGCTTCACTTCTAGCCGTAAATAATTTAAATGCTATCATTCACAGCTCCAACACATTTCATACTTTCTTACAGAAATATAAAACCCTGTAATTTAGCACCGTACAATTTGGAAGATTAATGTATAGTGAAACTGCAGTGAATCTGGTCTTGGTTAAAGTTTCTCTACCAATAACGTTACTTGTTGCCATGCATACGTGTATTTTTAGATTAAAGGACTATAAAAAGTCACTTTCCACAGTATAATGTAAACCAGATGGTCACTTGCTTAGAAAATGTTAACAGATGTCAGAGAAGAACAATCTTATAATGGGGTAGCAGCACAGCTAATTGAGATTTTACCCCTTGCAACTTCGCTAGCTGTTTTTATTGAACTATAGAGTATAGTATGTGCAGAGCCTTCAATTTCCCCTCTTCCTTCTATTTGCTGATTGCATTTTTAAATCCTCATCTGCAAATTCACAATTAGCACAATTCAAATTACAGCAATTTTCGGGAACCACAGACTTTTCCAGTATTTCCTTCTTTCCCTGAAAGCTTTATCCCTTCTCCAGATAGGCCTGGAGAAATTAGGAACTGACTAACCAGGGATTGAGAAGACCTCCATTCTACCATTCCACACTGCTACATTCTTAATGAACAAAAAGTACAATCCTGTTTTTGCAGTTAAGTTTTTAAATACTCCCCAGTGACACCCACCGATGGGCAATTGTACTACAGAATATAAAATCGCTTCCCAGTTTGTAGGAAAATGCTGCCCTCTTTTGTGGGAAATCAGATGAGACAGGATTTCATACTTCAATAAAGTTCTGCTATGGTCAACAGTTAAAAGTTTAAAATTCCAGAAAAATAAATTTATACCCTGACAAAAAGCCACAAGTTTTAATATAGCATATGCACTAATGTACTCAGTTATTTTCACTGTGATTACAACTAGCACAAGTATACTGTACAAGGAATGTTCAAGCCTACCCCACCAATAAGGCTTTTGATATTGCTGGGACTATAATCCGGTTCATGAAATCCAGATCTCCCATTTCTTTTTCTTCAGATGTTCCTGTCTCATTTACCTTCCTCAGTCTTTCTTGGTCTCATTCTTCACCATCCTGCACCTCGCCACCCCCCTCACCCTCCCACCGCCACTGCCGCACAACACTCTCAGATTCCCCCTCTGCACCTCGCCACCCCAATCCTACGCCCCTCACCCTCCCACCGCCACCACTGTCACACAACACTCTCAGATTCCCCCTCTTCCCCCTTTCAGATTGATCAGCAGCAATGTTCCACAATTCCCAAGAATTTCACAGAATTTACAATGGAGAAACTGGTCATTTGGTTCAACTGATCTGTGCTAGTGTTTATGCTCCACATGAGGCTCCTCCCGCTCCACTTCATCTCAACCTATCAGCATCTTATTCTCTTCCTTTCCCCGTCATTTAAAGCTTCCCATTAAATACATTTATGCTATTCCTTCAGCTACTCCATGAGTCCCACCTGGATACGGAAGCATATCCGAACAACAGCTGGCTCCTTTTCAGGTGCCATTAGCATGGTGCAGGTTTATGGATGCAGCTGCAGTGTCCCTTGCAGATTGTTCTGCCCTTGCTTTACAGCTTGGAAAGATAATTCTATTATCGGTTAATTAATTTTAATTCAAAATATATTTATCCAGAGTGTATATTTACCTGGAGTGGAATGAAGACAAGCCAAGGAAGCAAAGGTCTACAGTTCAGTTGGAAGGGCTGTGAGGCTCCAAAATGTTTAGATGAAACTGCCAATATTGTCCTTGTTTTTAGGCAATTTATTTGTGTCAAGTTTCACTTCTACAATTTCCTTGTTCAGTCTTCAGTAGCTTCATTAATGCTACTTTATAGTCAGAAGATATGAGATGAGCAAAAGTACCCTAAGATAACTGGCAATGATCTCGCTGAGCTGTGTGCATGTGCAGCCAAGCAGCCTGGTCGGCACCAGCGGGTCTTGCTCCGTGTTAAGTAACATGCCCGTGCTAACATTTAAATGTTTTGCGCATTGAAAAAAAACTGGCCTCACCCAACAAAATGAATAACTGGCACCTGAATTCTCTCCCTCTCCTTTAGGATGGTGTTTGGTATTGCCCTATTGTTGTATGGTTGAGACTGTGATCTGCTATGTGGCACTAACCTGCAGTGCAGTCAGATGCTAGACAACCATGTACTTTGACAGCAGGTGTGCAATCCAAAAACACTGTTTATACTCACTTTCAAAGTAGGACATAGTTGCCACTGGGCTGAAATAGCGTATTGGATTTTATGACAGCATGGCACTTGGTCTCTGTACTGTTCTTTTGTTAATACTTTTATTTGCCTTTAATGGCGGAAAAGTCTCCATAAGACATTTTAAGTGGAAGTACTTCTTAAATTCATTCATGGGATGTGGGCACTGTTGGCTAGGCCAACATTTACTGCCCACTCCTAATTGCCCTCGAGAAGCTGGGGATGAGCTGCCTTGTTGAACTGCTGCAGTCCATGTGTTGTTAGGGAGGGAGTTTCAGGATTTTGACCCAGACAAACAGATCCTCTACCTACACTATTTTCTTTTGTGTGTGCTTTGATTGAACACTGTTTAAAAGGGCTCTTCCATAGAGCTCAGAATGCATTTATTATCTTTGCAAGTCAAGTGACTGGTTCTAAATCAGTCAGTGTAGTGTATCTGTTGCTTAGTGCTGTCATGAGTGCATTTGGTCTTATTCCAAACTGGTCATGAACACAGGCCATTTGCTAAACACTGTAAAATCCTCCTGGGGACAAATGTTCCCTCTAGGTTATGCAGTTGCACTTCAACCTATGCTACTGCACACGCACAGCTTCATAGAAAAATTTAAAGGGTTCACACACTTAAACAGATTTCCTGTGTACCACAAAAAAAATTAAAAAGTATGCTGCCAAGGCCAGAGTGAAAATAGCTAACCAAGTCTGGAAATGGAAAAAATGAGCATAAAAAATTAATATTCAACTTAAGATGTCAATTTAGAAATGACTGACCTGGGATACAATGCTGTGCTGAAGTATAAAGGATGATGGTAGTGTTGCACCTTCATAATTACAGTTCCTGCAAAGTAATTTCTTTTCTTTTGGGTCACAAAATGATTAGTTCACATTCAATCCCCATACTAAATTACAGCTATACTTCCAGTTAACATTCACTTCAGACTGTAAATAGAGCATTCAAGCAGTTTATTTTCAACTATTGACTGTATTACAGTATTAAAATTTGTGAAGTAATCATTTTTGAAATGGAAAAATAATCCTATTTATGCAAAATACTGTCTTAACACCTGATCAATTATCTTACCAGCATCATAAATTCGACTTTCACTGAACGATGTAAAAACTGTTCAGATTAATGGCATATTGATGTGAAAGAGTTTTGTTTCCACTCAGCATCTTGTACCATTTGAAGCCTCCTAGTACTCCACAGACAAGTGTGAAAACAGAGTTATGATATGATCATCCATCCATGTAATATTTGATCACAACTTTTAGTTACTAATGAAAGCTTGAAGATTATTCTGCTGAGATTTTCCTGCAGTATGCTCTTTAATTGAACATAGATTGGCCAATTCATCTTTGTTAGTAAATCCAGTAAATATCACAATATTTAATTAAGATAATACATCTGAATTTGGACACTACATCATATTAGATATTAGCTCAAGGAATCATTTAAGGCAGCAATTCTCCTTGTGCGTCTATGTATCGAATATTGGCAGCCATCTGGGCTAATGCTTCTAAGAACAGACTAGAACATTGAGGGAATGAGTTCACACTATCCATGAATTTCAATGTACTCCATCTTTTGGGGGATCAGCACAGAGTTAAAACAGCTTTCAGTTCTGTTCAACAGGAACCATGGGACAGTGAAGCAGTCCTAGTGGAAACAAATTAATTCATCCATGTCGAAGGTCTAGGACATGTCTTTTAGTCACTGTTTATAGTAATAACGTGATTAAGGAGTGGACCTTTTAACCATGGCAGCAGAACCACTGAGAGAGACTGAGATGAACATAAATGTACCTTTCTTGGCTCCATATTACCTGTAGTCTGCATTGTCTGCCTTTAATGTAGTGTAGTTTAGCGTTAGTATGCTTGGGGTTTAGAGACCAAACATAGAATAAGTGTTTTGAGCAAACCATCATTTGCTGCAGCCAGGCTGGAATGGTAAAGCTTGGTGTCTGAGCTCTTATACTGAATTGTAAACACAACAATAAGGAATCAGGTAATCAGTTGGAATCCCTATTGTATGATCTGAATGAGTACTCATGTTGGATTGTGTAACATGAGCTCATTATAGACAAAGATCTGATTCTGCAGTTGTCACAACTGTTGTCTGAAAGAAAACACAACAGGAAGGTAGTCCAACAAACAGAAGAGTACAGCACAGAAGTGGTCATTCGGTCTATTGAGTCTGTGCCAATTTTTCCTGAAGATCAATCTATCGCTATTCATCCGTCTAATTTTATCTTTTGGGAATAAAACCAAAATGCTGTACTTTTTAAATCTGATTTTCGAGCTACTGTTTTGAAATGGTTTTACAGCTCGTGAAGGACTTTAGAGAAACAAGACATTTGTTCTGATCTCCAGCGTGCAATTTGACACATTATAGCAAATGTGCTGGATTGAAGGGGAAATCGACTGAATGAAATTTTTTTTATTATTCATTCACGGGATGTGGGCTTCACTGGCTGGGCCCAGCATTTATTGTCCATCCAGGGTTGCCCTTGAGAAGGTGGTGGTGAGCTGCCTTCTTGAACCGCTGCAGTCCATGTGGTGTAGGTACACCCACGGCGCTGTTAGGAAGGGAGTTCCAGGATTTTGACCCAGCGACAGTGAAGGAACGGCGATATATTTCCAAGTCAGAATGGTGGGTGACTTGAAGGAGAATGTCCAGGTGGTGGTGTTCCCATCTATCTGCTGCCCTTGTCCTTCTAGTTGGCAGTGGTCGTGGGTTTGGAAGGTGCTGTCGAAGGAGCCTTGTTGAATTCCTGCAGTGTATCTTGTAGGTAGTACACACTGCTGCTACCGTACCTCAGTGGGGTGCCAGTCAAGCAGGCTGCTTTGTCCTGGACGGTGTCGAGCTTCTTGAGTGTTGTTGGAGCTGCACTCATCCAGGCAAGTGAGGAGTTTTCCATCACACTCCTGACTTGTGCCTTACAGATGGTGGACAGGCTTTGGCGAGTCAGGTGGTGAGTTACTCATCACATGATTTCTAACCTCTGACCTGGTCTTGTAGCCACAGTATTTATATGGCTAGTCCAGTTCAGTTTCTGGTCAACGGTAACCCTCAGGATGTTGATAGTGGGGATTCAGTGATGATAATGCCATTGAACTTCAAGGGGCGATAGTTAAGATTCTCTCTTGTTGGAGATGGTCATTGCCTGACACTTGCGTGGTGTGAATGTTACTTGCCACTTGTCAGCCTAAGCCTGGATATTGTCCAGGTCTTGCTGCATTTGAACATGGATTGCTTCAGTATCTGAGGAGTCGTGAATGGTGCTGAACATTATGCAATCATCAGTGAACATCCCCACTTCTGACCTTATGATGGAAGGAAGGTCATTGATGAAGCAGCTGAAGATGGTTGGGCCGAGGACACTACCCTGAGGAACTCCTGCAGTGATGTTCTGGAACTGAGATGACTGACCCTCAACAATCACAACCATCTTCCTTTGTGCTGGGTGTGACTCCAACCAGCAGAGAGTTTTCCCCTGATTCCCACTGACTCCAGTTTTACTAGGGTCCTTGATGCCACACTCAGTCAAATGCTGCCTTGATGTCAAGGGAAGTCACTCTCACCTCGAGAGTTCAGCTCTTTTGTCCATGTTTGAACCAAGGCCGTAATGAGGTCAGAAGCTGAGTGGCCCTGGCGGAACCCAAACTGGGCATCAGTGACCAGGCTATTGCTAAGCAAGTGCTGCTTGATAGCACTGTTGATGACTCCTTCCATTACTTTACTGATGATCGAAAGTAGACTGATGGGACGGTAATTGACCGGATTGGATTTGTCCTGCTTTTTGTATACCAGACATACCTGGGCAATTATCCACACAGCCGGGTAGATGGCAGTGTTGTACCTGGACAGGAACAGCTCGGCTAGAGGTGCAGCAAGTTCTGGAGCACAAGTCTTCAGTGCTATTGCTGGAATATTGTCAGGGCCCATAGCCTTTGCAGTATCCAGTGCCTTCAGCCGTTTCTTGATATCATCTGGAGTGAATCGAATTGGCTGAAGACTGGCATCTGTGATGCTGGGGACCTCCGGAGGAGGCTGAGATGGATCATCCACTCGGCACTTCTGGCTGAAGATTGTAGCAAATGCTTCAGCCTTATCGTTTGCACGGCTATCCCTAATGAACTCAAACCTCTCTTGCCGCCTGTTGATTTTTTCCTGATTGTTCCTAAAACATCATTGATGTTAAACAAAAACAGAATTACCTGGAAAAACTCAGCAGGTCTGGCAGCATCGGCGGAGAAGAAAAGAGTTGACGTTTCGAGTCCTCATGACCCTTCCTGAACTTGCTGAGTTTTTCCAGGTAATTCTGTTTTTGTTTTGGATTTCCAGCATCCGCAGTTTTTTTGCTTTTATCATTGATGTTAAACTGACTGGCCTGGATGTGACAGTATCTGCATTAGATTGGTTAAAACATTACCATGATTCACTAAATGGTGATGATCAATGTTAGGTTAAGGAACATAAAAGTACAACTTGCTTTAGGTTTGGTAATGACAACACATTGAAGACACTAAAGAGAATTGTAATGTCATGTAAAATAGCTGGAGTAAGCCAATTTGTAAGCGCTGATGTAGTTTCTAGTGCGATGCCGTTGCTGTTGAGTAAATCTATGAAAACAGCAGAAATGAAACTTGACATGGAGTGTGAGAAGGTAATTATTTTTGGAAAGTCAGTGGTTCTGCAGTTTACTCAGTGAGGACATTATTGTATCCTCTTGACAAAGCATAATGTTTCTCATCAGAGTGTTAGACAAGTCTTAATGGCATCAAGTGCTAAGAATCAGAGGGAGAAAGAAACAAATTACCTTAAAGTTATGTAGACAATTTTCTCACCCTACTTGTCAAAGTCTAAAAATCCTGCTAAAAGATGCAGGTCTGGTTGATGAAGAGTAAACAAGACTAATAGAAGAGATTAGCAAGAAGTGTGAAATCTGAAAAAGGTATTGAAGGACTGCTCATATCCTAGTGTAAGCCTTTCATTGGCACGAAACTTTAATGAGGTAATTGTCATGGATCTAAAGGTATGGGGCAAAGAAATATTTCCATTCTACATTTTGTTGACCTGGCAACCAAATTTATTCTTTCTACCATAATATTTAGTAAGGAAAAAAGAACTATTATATACATAAACATGGAGAAATGGATAGACACTGGACTTGGGGCACCAATGAATTGACTGACTGATATTGGTGAGAATTTGCCAAGCTGAGCTTAGAGACATATATGAACATCATGGTCCTGAATACTGTATTTGAAAGTCTTTTCAACAATGGACTCTGTGAAAGGAATCAGGTGGTGATCAATGGAATGCTGCATAAAAGTTTAGCTGATCAACCGAGTTGACAAATGCCCTGGAATGGACGGTTCCTGCAAAGAATTCATTCCAGGTGGTTGGATGGTATAGTTCCTATCAATTCATGTTTGGACAAAATCCCAAATAGCCTTCTGTGTGATAGTCCTTCTGCTCTCGAAGGGACTATAAATTAGTTCAATTTTTTTGCTGCATATTTGAATGCTTTATATTCAGGGAGATGAGATTTCATCAAGGCTGAGGTCTTAGAGAAAATTCAGAGAGCTCTGAGACATCGGAAAAGACCATCCGAGGCCGAATTTAATTCAGGAGATTTGGTCATAGTGAATGGACTGGAAAGGTCCTGGTAAGGTAATTGGTAATTTGGAATCATGACAATCAAACTACCGAGGTTCAAATCTCATGACTAAACAGAATTAATTACAAAATCAGAAATTCTGAGCAGCTGATAGAAATAAGTCAGGCACCGCACATTTCAAATGCTTGTGCATTTTGTGATGGAGGTCCTGAGCAACAGAATACAGTAGATCAAGGGCAAGATAAAGATAACATGAGTGACCACGATACACAGGAGGCCAACTGCCCAGAGGGGTCCATGAATGGAAGATGTGACAATCGTGGGACATGCAGGAAAAGCTGCTGGGAAGTTTAAATATTGGTTGGATACTCATGATGATGGCCAAGCAGTGAATCCAGGGACTGGCAGGATGGGTTAAAAGAGTGGAGAATAAAAAAGTGCAAGTGCTGATAGTGAGTGCGGAAGTGATTCTCTTGTCAGAATAGATTATGAACCAGAAAAACAGCTTCCAATGGTGAGGGGGAGAACCTGCAGTAGTCGTCTCAATATACAAAGGTGCAAGTAAAGGGTGTAGCTTGAATAGTTTACACAATAAAATAAAGGCAACAGAACAATCTCTGAACCAAACTAGGAGCAGAAATCCTCATGATTGTGAAGTTTTGGTGGTTGCGAGTTTCTGAAACTTGAGGATAAACTATTAAGAGAGGCAAAAGAAAGGGAATTAGATAGTTGGAGAGAGTTTGGAGTTTATCCTAAGGTAGCAAATAAGGGGCAACCAACCTTGTCACATAGACTGAAAAAATCTTTACAGATAGGACTTATAAGACTAAAGTGAGACAAGTTGCCAGGGGTTTTAAGAGCGACTGTGTGACACAGGTATTGCAGTGGATTCTCGCTGGAAAAGTAACCTTGAAAATACCTAAGCCACACGTTCATGCGACTGTAGATCAATTGATAGAAAAGCCGCATTTCTGCAGGGTGACACTTTTCAGAAAGAAATGTTTCAGAAACTGATAATAAAGGCAAATGCAGAAGGGAAACTATGGAAACGAAACAAAAGCATCTATTGCCTAAATTACACCTCCAGGGTATGGTACTTTCCGGTGATATCTGCTTTGCTGAAAATAGGTTGTGTTTAACTAAAAGCAGGTCCCACAATGGTTTATCGGTATCATAAAGGAAAACTTTCAGGCATCTTCATGATGTATGTTGGTTATTTCTCGTGGGGTGGTACCATGGAACTTGAGAAGCATATTATTCATAAGATTAGATTAGAATTTAAGATTTGAAATTGTGAGTAATTATACTGGTTTAGATGTTAAGCAAGTAGGACTAGAATAACTTTAAATCAACAATTCTATTTAAAAAGTGTTGCTCCCCTTCTAGCTAATAGGTCATCACAGAAAGTTGATGTTCATCTAAAGAAGAGACAGAGTAATTGCAAAGCTTATTGATAAGTTGGGCTGACTGTCCACTCAGACCACACCACATACTAGTTTGGAAGTGTTGGAGTTAAGTATGGCAATGAAACATCCTAAGGTACAGAATGATTTAAAGGGCTAATAAAACATTAGGACAATTAAATCTGGTTAAATCTGGCTTAGGTTCCTATCCTTAGGTCACCTGAACATGAAACTGGTCATTTTTAGCAATGCCTCCCATGGTAATCTTCCTGATGTGTACTCTAGTGTAGCTGGTTTCATAATATTTCTTATGGGTGAAAATGGGAAATATTGACCCTTAGCCTGGGTAGCTAAGAACACAAGTGAAGAGGGCCCCTCAGTGGAGTGCATACTTCTGCCACATTCAACGTTATTACAATTAGGCAGCTCTTCCTTGGGGATTTTCCCTGCAGGCTGATGCTCTATAACTACAAAGCTGAAAAAAAGAAATCTTTTTATTAAGGGCTTCCATTTCACTAAGGAGGCTTCAGATCAATCCACATCCAACAACTTGCTCTGAAAACTCTTCTCCTATTTTGACAACTGCGACAAATCCCACCACAGCAGCTCAGACAATACACAATATTCGAAAACAATCAACAACATTCTAAATGAAATAACCAAAAACATTCTTTAAAAAAGTCAATTCGCCCTATCTCCCAATGTTAACTCATCTTTTAAAATAACTCCCAAGATCCACAGATCTGCATCTTTGCCAAAATCTAACCAGTTTTTTCTTGGGCCTTACACTGTGTACCAATTTTTGTTGAAATCTGTACTTTAGTTTTTGAGATATGCTATTCACCCACCCACCTTCAGTGGCAGAGGTATCAAAAATCAGGTTGCTAAAAGCACTTTGGCTGCTGGAACACAGGCTCTTGTGGGAGCAGTGGACATGGGATTCTATTTGGCAAACATTTTCAATGAGATTCTGTACAAGGGGAACACTGGAGATAGTATACTCACTGAATGTTGTGTAGATAATCATTCATTCTGGGATAAAATCCACTCTTCAAAAAGTGAGAGTGAGTGAAGTTACAGTTTGACCTTGCTGGCGTGAAACAATAGCTGGGAAGAAAGGAAATCTCTAAAATGAAAAGGGTGGATGCAAGTCATCAACTTTCTTGATTGTTTTACACAAAGAAATGAAAGAAAGAAGAATTTTTAGAGCCCTAAAGGAGGGCTTCTCACAAGGTAATGCTTCATGCAGAATATGGAAGTTTTGTTTTTATTTAAACTGTTTTGAAATTTCGGTTGGCATATATTAACATAATTATTATTTATAGAGGTAGAAGGGAATCCGTTAACTATATATTAGTTGTATGCCAATGGTGGTCATTAACCAGGAATTCACTTAAAAGACTCTATAAATAGATAAGAGTAAGACTATGGTAGTTGGGTAGGAGGCGAATGCTATCAACGTACAACCCTGTAAATAAATATAACTCTGTAATGTTTGGCTCCAGTTCTATCCTTTACCAATCGGTTTTCTGGAAAAGAACAAGTTATTATTCAACCAGACAAAAAAAAAGGAGGGGGAGGAAAGAACAACACTATCTGTTATCCCCTGCTCAAGAACAACACTATCTGATATCTATGAAAAGTTACTTGTCTGTCCGGACAGTAACAGTGCAGTGACATCTGGACCAAATAAACAAAGAACACTTAAAGTTAGGCAAAAATGAGTGCAAACCCTGACTGGACCTCTGCTTCCATGAAATATTCTACAAAATGGATTTAGTGGTGCTACATACTAAGCATCAACACTGTGCCAGATTGGAAATATAACAACCTATGACATATCATAGGGTTTCTGATCTGAGTCACAAAGAGATGGCAGGATGAATTTCTGGAAGGGGTACAGGTGGTCACAAGAATAGATAGAAACATGGAAAGGATGCAGCCACGACACATATCCAGGTCATGGAGATATATTCCAAATAGAAAATGCTACACAATGACTAACACTTACTTAACTCCTCTTGATGTTTTTCTGTCTGTCTGAAGTACTGGCGTAATTCTTCCGTTATTTCCACATTGCTGACATCACATTCTATTTCACTATCTGAGTCTGTTTCCCCTTCTTTGTCAACATTCAAATTGGCTTCATTGTCCAAATCTTCGACTTCGATCTCTGAACCGTGTGGATACTGCCATTGCCTGCTTTGGCTGCGCTCACTGTGCCAAGTATATCCTGAAGAGTAGCACGAGGATCCATTCTGCCAGTCAGCAAAGCGAGTTGCTGCTGGTTCTGCATTATACCAGGGAGAATACTCAAGTGATTCCACTGCCTTGCGATAAGCCCGTCTATGTTTCTGCAGCCATCCCATAGCTAGCTGATAATGCTGCCAAAATCTGGAGTACATTTTATGATTGTACCAAATATCCGATGTTTGTCTCATCCCATCACCCTGTTTAAAAGAAAATACATACAATTACTGGTTTATCTTTTTTCTTTTCCAATGTTTTCCTTCTCTCCTGAAGACAGTCACTAATGTTACAATAACGGTTCCACAGGTATAATACCCAAGCGGCCAGCCGAGACACTGACAAACTTTAGCTTGGGAAGCTAAGAAAATAATAAAAAGGATTGCTACAAGTACTTCAGTTACTAAAACACTAGCTGTTGTGCAGGCAGTGGATATGGGATTCTATTTGTCGATGTTTTTATGCAAGATTGCGTACAAAGCAGTACACCGATTG
The DNA here is from genome assembly GCF_017639515.1 of Carcharodon carcharias. Classification (NCBI taxonomy): domain Eukaryota; kingdom Metazoa; phylum Chordata; class Chondrichthyes; order Lamniformes; family Lamnidae; genus Carcharodon; species Carcharodon carcharias. The sequence continues at coordinate 107,880,927 of NC_054484.1, read as the reverse complement.
AATGTTAGGTAGATAATCGTTTATCGTAGGCTAATGTCCACTCTACTAAAAGTGTGAATGAGCAAAGGTTACAGTTTAACCATGTTGGCTTGAGACAAATGTTGGAAAGGAAATGGGCAGATGTAAGTCATCAACAGTCCGACTGTACTACAAGAAATGCAAGCACAAAGAAATTGGTAGGGCCCTTAAGGAGGGTGTCTCACAATGAAATTCTTCATACAGGATATGACAGCTTTTGATTTGAAAAGCTCTAACCAAAATTTCAAAACAAATTATTTCTAATTGTGCATGTAATAAAAACAGAAATTGTTGGAAACACTCGGACAAGCAACATTCATGGCGAGTTAAAACGTTTGCACTTTTGCTTTCTTGCTTTTGTTTTAGTGAGTGCATGCAGTCTACTTCACAGCTGACCCTGATTTAAGTTATCTAGCCATGGCTGGCTTTGAGTGTATGTAAAGGTTTTCTCAACTAGTTACCGGGCACCAAATGGGAGTAACAAGCTGTCACTGCAACCTTTTGATACTAGAAGCAAACTCGGCTTTATTCCATTGTCATTTGGTTGAATTTATTTGGGCGAGTGTAGAAGACAAAACAAAAATAATGTATAAGTGACTCTTAGCACTATTCAGAATAGATTGTTATTTTGCTGATTAAACAGCTGTTTATTGTTTTATGAAAAACAGCATATGCTTCACAATGCATTTCTAATGATTAGCGCAGTAACAGCCCCTGTTGCTTTGGCATCAAGAACAAGTATAATTTGCAAATAGTTCCAGGGAAGGTGAAGACAAGAGTAAATGAATCATTGGCACTGTGGTTTGGTGTAAACTGGGAGCAAAGTGCAACTGCCACATGTACAGCCCAGGGCAGCATGAAGACCGATGGGGTGGCGGAGGCGGGGGGGGGGGGGGGGGGGGGTGCTGTCAAAAAGTTGCTCAATTATAGTGTCCCAACCTTCTGCTGTTCTCTACTTTTGGGATGAGATTGGGGATTGTAGAATTCTAGAGTTTTGATGAAAAAAACACACTTTAAGCCTTTTTAGTCCAGACTTTCCTATTGCCGATATTAGAATTAGAACCAACAAATTCTGAAAGATACTACACAATACTACTCACAGGCACACACATCTCACTGATATGAAAGGAATTACTGCTTTTCTTAACATATACTAATACTGCCCTTTCATGTTATGAAAGCATGCTGCAATATAATTTAGCCGGGTTGACAGGGTAGGTGGGCCAGGCTGTGATTACTAATCCAGGCCCTTTAACCAAAAAGGTTTGAAGAGCACAGCAACAGAGAATGTTCTTTTCAGTTGGGGTTGGCCTTAAAATGCAATTTGAAGGTTGAAGGAATCTTATTCTGTTCACAGCTAAAGGGGAAAAAGATCTTAAAAACAGAAGCACCCAAATGCAATAATGTCCATTAGCTAAGTCCAGATATGGATATATATTTTACAACATAAAATCAGAGTACTGGAGGACCCATACTAGTGGTACATTATGAATCTAAATCTAAAGCTTGTTGCAACTCATCAGGTCATGTCATACACATTCTTGGAGAATTCATTTTGTATATGAACTGTTAGGGCCAAGTCAAAATTTGCTCTAGTAAGGAAAATTACATGGTAGTATATGCATTGACTACAGTGCCCTCTCCCTTGTCCAGCTTTAAACCAATTTCCCATTCCTTTCAGTTCCCCAAAGTACTATTCATCAACAGATAGGTATCCTGCTCTCAAACCTTTAACCATTCATACACAGAACATGGCTCATCACCAATTCCCTGCAGATTAGATGGGTTTGAAGGTGTCTGGTCTGTCAAAACTGCTGTACTTTGATATCTAGCATGCTCAGTTTTTGCTCTTGTACTGTTGCAGATAGATAGATCGACAGATCAACAGTGCTATCAAGCTTAGCAATAACCTGCCCTCTGTCGCTCAGTTTGGTTTCCACCAGGGTCACTCAACTCCTGACCTCATTACTGCCTTGGTTCAAACATGGACAAAAGAGCTGAACTCCAGAGGTGAGGTGAGAGGACAGCCCTTGACATCAAGGCAGCATTTGACTGAGTGTGGCATCAAGGAGCCCCAGCAAAACTGGAGTCATTGGGAATCAGGGGGAAAAGTCCCTGCTGATTAGAGTCATACCTAGCACAAAGGAAGGAGGTCAGTCATCTCAGCTCCAGGACATCACTGCAGGAGTTCCTCAGGGTAGTGTCCTCGGCCCAACCATCTTCAGCTGCTTCATCCTTCCATCATAAGGTCAGAAGTGGGGATGTTCGCTGATGATTGTACAATGTTCAGCACCATTCACAACTCCTCAGATACTGAAGCAGTCCATGTCCAAATGCAGCAAGACCTGGACAATATCCAGGCTAAGGCAGGCAAGTGGCAAGTAACATTCACACCACACAAGTGTCAGGCAATGACCATCTCCAACAAGAGAGCATTGAACCACTGCCCCTTAACAGTCAATGGTATTACCAACACTGAATCCCCACTATCAACATCCTGGGGGTTACCACTGACCAGAAACTGAACTGGACTAGCCATATAAATATTGTAGCTACAAGAGCAGGTCAAAGGCTAGGAATCCTGTGGCGAGTAACTCACCTCCTGATTTCACAGAAGGTGTCCGCCATCTATAAAGCACAAATCAGGAGTGTGATGGGATACTCTCCACTTTCCTGGATGAATGCAGCTCCAATAAAACTCAAGAAGCTCAACCCTGTCCAGGACAAAGCAGTCTGCCTGATTGGCACCCCATTCACACTCACTCACTCCACCACCACAGAGTGACAGCAGTGTGCACCACCTACAAGATGCACTGCAGCACCTTCCAAACCCACGACCGCTACCATCTAGAAGGACAAGAGCAGCAAACACATGGGAACACCACCCAGCTGCAAGTTTCCCTCCAAGCCACTCACCACTGATTATGAAATATATCGCCATTCCTTCACTGTCGCTGGGAGAAAATCCTGGAACTCCCTCCCGAACAGCACTGTGGGTGTACCTACACCACATGGACTGCAGCGGTTCAAGAAGGCAGTTCACCACCACCTTCTCAAGGGCAATTAGGGATGGGCAATAAATGCTGGTCTAGCCAGTGAAGCCCACATCCCGAGAATGAATGAAAAAAAGTCTGTTCTGTTCTTCAATGAGAGCATGACTGTTTGCTATCTAACTCCATTTAGCCACCTTTGCCCCATATCCCTTAATGTGTTGCCCCTTTGGATAATAGAAATCTATTAATCGCAATCTAGAGGACTGTCCTGATGAGATCACATCTGGAATACTGTGTACAGTGTTGGTGTCCTTATCTGAAAGAGGATATAATTGCTTTAGAAGTTCAGAGAAGGTTCACTCGACTCGTTCGCGGTATGAAGGGTTTATCTTATGAGGAAAGGTTGCACTGGTTGGTCCTATATCCACTGGAGTTTAGAATGAGAGGTGATCTTATTGAAACATATAAGATCCTGAGGGGGTCCGATAGGGTGGATACCCAGAGGATGTTTCCTCCTGTGGGAGAGACTAGAACTAGAGGACACAGTTTAACAATAAGAGGTCTCCTTTTTAAGACGGAGATGACGAAAAGTTTTTTTCTCTCACAAGGTCGTTAGTCTGTGGAATTCTCTTCCCAGAAAGCAGTGGAGGCTGGGTCAGTGGAGGCTGGGTCATTGGATTTATTCAAAGCTGAGTTTGACAGATTTTTGATAGACAAGGGAGTCAAGGGTTATGGGGGACAGACAGGAAAGTAGAATTGAGATCAGAACCAGATGATCTCATTGAATGGCAGGGAAAGTTCAAAGGGCTGAAAGGCCTACTCCTGCTCTTAAGTTCCTATGTACTTGTGGTATAACTATGCCATATTCTTGACAGTATCTGTCAAAATATGGATGTTAAATGATACTGATATATCAGAACAAAATTCATGATATGCAACTGGAACATACAGAAGGGAGACACATTAATTAAAAAGCAGTGTTCAACTAAATTTTCTTTACAAAAAGCTTATCACTTTCACAAGAAACCGTCTGCTATTTTTATTCTCATTTGCTAACCATAGGAACAGGAATAAGCCATTTAGTTCCTTGAGCCTTTTCTGGCTCTCAAGGAGATCATGGCTGATCTGGTTCCATTTGGCTACCTTTGCACCACATTCCCTAATATGTTACCGCTGTGGATAACAGAAATCTATCAAACCCAGAGTTAAAATTTAAAAATTATTGGGCATCAACTGTTGTTTGTGGAAGTGTTCCAAACTTCTTTTTGTGAAAAGGTGTTTATTAATTTCACGCTGAAAGGTCTGGCTCTAATTTTTAGACAATGCCCCCTAGTTCTAGACTTCCCAGCAGTGGAAATAGTTTCTCTCCATCTATCCTAGCTGGTTCCCTAAGTATCGGGAAAACTCTGTTCAAATCACCCCTTACTTAGCCTTCTCAAGTCCAGGAATACAACCCTACTATGTGTAATCTTTCCTTATAATCTAATGGCTGGGAGTGCAGGTGTCAGTCTAGTAAACCTACACTGTATTCCTCCCAGGCCAATATGCTTCTTAAGCTGCAGTGCACAGAAATACTCAGAGAGAAGCTCACCAGGCATAGCCTATCATTTTCAAATCTTCTTCGGCTCATTCTGATTAGCTAAACGTTTTCAAGGGGTTCAGCCACCCTATCCACCAGCATAACCTCCAGTACAGTCCTGACAACAGGTGCCAAGCTGGGTCTATAGGGTCCCTGGTTTTCTCTCCCTCTCACCTTGATTTCATATCACGTTCCACTCTTACCAAATCATTTCATCATATCAACCTGCCTTGGGTTCATGGGCGGAAAGAGCTCCAGATTTCACTCTGAATACGAAAGTGTGTTGTCCCCAGTCCGTGTTGCCCCCCCCCCAGTCCGTGCTGACCCCCCCCACTCCCCTCCGCAGTCCGTGCTGACCCCCCCTCCCTCCCCCCAAGTCTGTGCTGACCCCCATCCCCACCCCAAGTCCGTGCTGACCCCCCCTCCCCCCACCACCAGTCCGTGCTGACCCCCCCTCCCCACCACCAGTCCGTGCTGACCCCCCCTCCCCCCACCACCAGTCCGTGCTGACCCCCCCTCCCCACCACCAGTCCGTGCTGACCCCCCCTCCCCCCCACCAGTCCCGTGCTGACCCCCCCTCCCCCCCCACCAGTCCGTGCTGACCCCCCCTCCCCCCCCCACCAGTCCGTGCTGACCCCCCCCTCCCCCCCACCAGTCCGTGCTGACCCCCCCCCTCCCCCCCCACCAGTCCGTGCTGACCCCCCCCCTCCCCCCCTCCCCCCCCCACCAGTCCGTGCTGACCCCCCCCTCCCCCCCCACCAGTCCGTGCTGACCCCCCCCTCCCCCCCCCACCAGTCCGTGCTGACCCCCCCCCTCCCCCCCCTCCCCCCCCACCAGTCCGTGCTGACCCCCCCCTCCCCCCCCACCAGTCCGTGCTGACCCCCCCCCCAGTCCCTGCTGAACCCCCCCCCACCCCCCCAGTCCGTGCTGACCCCCCCTCCAGTCCCTGCTGAACCCCCCCTCCCCCCTCCAGTCCCTGCTGACACCCCCCTCCCTGCCCCCCCACCACCCCCCCAGTCCGTACTGACCCCCCCTCCCCCCACCCCCCCAGTCCGTGCTGACACCCAGCGGGGTTGCTGCTGGCCGCGGGACGGGGGTAGGGGATGGGTACCCCGGGGGGTGTATGTGTGTGAAGCCCCCTCCCTGCCCCCCGGGCTCTGACGCTCCCACACCCTCGGCCGCCGACATTTACCTGACGACAGCCTCCCGCCTCCATCCTCGCTCGGCCGGCCGACCTTTCGCACATGCGTCAGTCGCAGGATCACGTGGTCAGAGCAGCGTGCGCCGTGAATGGAGCGGAGATCGGGAGGGTGGCCATCTTGGTAAGGGGTGGACTCGCCGGAAATAGAGCTATGTGGCGGCCATCTTGGTAAAGGACGCTGCCCTCCATTCTCTCAGGTCTAACCCTGACATTGTCATCAAACCCGCTGACAAGGGTGGTGCTGTTGTTGTCTGGCGCACTGACCTCTACCTCGCAGAGGCTGAGCGTCAACTCGCAGACACTTCCTCCTACCTCTCCCTGGACCATGACCCCACCACTGAACATCAAGCCATTGTTTCCAGGACTGTCACTGACCTCATCTCCTCTGGGGATCTTCATCCCACAGCTTCCAACCTGATAGTCTCCCATCCTCAGACGGCCCGCTTCTACCTCCTACCCAAAATCCACAAACAGAACTGTCCCTGTAGACCGATCGTGTCAGCCTGTTCCTGCCCCACGGAACTCATTTCTCGTTATCTTGACTCCCTTCTTTCTCCCCTTGTCCAGTCCCTTCCCACCTACATCCGTGATTCCTCTGACACCTTACGTCACATCAACAATTTCCAGTACCCTGGCCCCAACCGCTTCCTCTTCACCATGGACGTCCAATCCCTCTACACCTCCATCTCCCACCAGGATGGTCTGAGGGCCCTTAGCTTCTTCCTCGAACAGAGGCCCGAACAATCCCCATCCACCACTACTCTCCTCCGTCTGGCTGAACTTGTTCTCACACTGAACAATTTCTCCCTCAACTCCTCTCTCTTCCTCCAAATAAAAGGTGTGGCTATGGGTACCTGCATAGGCCCCAGCTATGCCTGTCTCTTTATGGGGTATGTGGAACATTCCTTGTTCCAGTCCTACTCCGGCCCCCTCCCACAACTCTTTCTCCGGTACATCGATGATTACTTCGGTGCTGCTTCATGCTCTCGTCGGAACTGGAAAAATTTATTAATTTTGCTTCCAATCTCCACCCCTCCATCATTTTCACGTGGTCCATCTCTGACACTTCCCTTCCCTTCCTTGACCTCTCTGTCTCAATCTCTGGTGATAGACTGTCCACCAATATCCATTACAATCCTACCGACTCCCACAGCTACCTCGACTACAGCTCCTCACACCCCACTTCCTGTAAGGACTCCATCCCATTCTCTCAGTTCCTTCACCTCCGTCGCATCTGTTCTGATGATGCTACCTTCAAAAACAGTTCCTCTGACATGTCCTCCTTCTTCCTTAACTGAGGTTTTCCACCCACGGTGGTTGACAGGGCCCCCAACCGTGTCCGGCCCATCTCCCGCGCATCCGCCCTCGCGCCTTCTCCTCCCTCCCAGAAACATGATAGGGTCCCCCTTTTCCTCACTTATCACCCCACCAGCCTCCGCATTCAAAGGATCATCCTCCGCCATTTCCGCCAACTCCAGCATGATGCCACCACCAAACACATCTTCCCTTCACCCTCCCCGGCGGCATTCCGTAGGGATCGTTCCCTCTGGGACACCCTGGTCCACTCCTCCATCACCCCCTACTCCTCAACCCCCTCCCATGGCACCTTCCCATGTAACCGCAGAAGGTGTAACACCTGCCCCTTCACTTCCTCTCTCCTCACCGTCCAAGGGCCCAAACACTCCATTCAAGTGAAGCAGCATTTCACTTGCACTTCCCTCAATTTATGCTACTGCATTCGTTGCTCCCAATGCGGTTTCCTATACATTGGAGAGACCAAACACAGACTGGGTTGACCTTCGGTCTGTCCACAAGCATTACCCAGACCTCCCTGTCACTTGCCATTTTAACACTCCACCCTGCTCTCTTACCCACATGTCTGTCCTTGGCTTGCTGCATTGTTCCAGTGAAGCCCAACGCAAACTGGAGGAACAGCACCTCATCTTCCGTCTAGGCACTTTACAGCCTTCCGGACTGAATATTGAGTTCAATAATTTTAGATCATGAACTCTCTCCTCCATCCCACCCCCTTTCCGATCCCCCTTTTTTTCCAATAATTTACATAGTTTTTCTTTTCCCACCTATTCCCATTATTTTTAAATGTATTTCCATCCATTGTTTTATCTCTACCTTTTAGCCTATTTCGATCCCTTCCCCCCACCCCACCCCCACCAGGGCTATCTGTCCCTTGTTTGTCCTCCTTTCTACCCTTAATTAGCACATTCCTTAGATAATATCACCACCTTCAACACTTCTTTGTCCTTTTGTCTGTGACATCTTTTGGTTATCTCCACCTATCACTGGCCCTCTATCCAGCTCTACTTGTCCCACCCCCCCTTAAACCAGCTTATATTTCACCTCTCTTCTATTTTTCCTTAGTTCTGTTGAAGAGTCATTCGGACTCGAAACGTTAACTGTGTCCCTCACTGCAGATGCTGCCAGACCTGCTGAGTTGTTGCAGATATTTCTCTTTTTGTTTCGGATTTCCAGCATCCGAAGTATTTTGCTTTTATCTTTGTAAAGGGAGGACTCATCGGAAATTGATCTATGGGGGGGGCATCTTGGTAAAGGAGGTGGTGCTGTAAACAGTGGGAGGTAGGCTATCATAACCAACTGCAAAAGCACACCAAAATATATCGGATCAACCTTAACTCTAAACCTGGGAGGTTACTTTCAGCTGTGTTTTAAATAACCTAACACTTGATTGAAGTTGAATTGTGAAGCAAACAGCCTCTAGTTGACACTTTTGAGACCTTTGAAATCCTGTGTTGCTCCCCATGTAGTTTGATGCTGATCACCAATCCGGCCCTACGTTCCTACCTGTATTATAATATGCAGCATGAGGCCTTGCTTTTGCGTGTGCTACAAAATATCAATCAATTTTATATGGCTGTTAGTAATCCTCAGCAGAGTTCACTCGCTGGACGTGTTTCCATTGCATGCAGGGCAACAAAAGTGCTCTCTACCCTGCTTGTGATGAGCGCCTCATGGATGTCCAAGCAGGTCTACTCTAACGAATATTATATAAACGGACAGAAAAAGTTCAGTAAAGTTCCCCTTGATTATTCTGTCTGATGACTGTGAGCTGAACCCCAGGGCCAGTGAATTGAATGTCCCGGCACAAAGCTAAGGCTAAGAACCACAAGGCAGAATTTAATCTGTGATGGTCTCATGTCAAGTGTGCCAAAATCTCAGCAGACCAGTACAAAAACCTACAAAACTTATCTGGTAAGGAAAAGTGGTACTGTGGCACAAGCATGATCAGAAATGAATGTCTTGTTTGTGAAGGACAAGCAGGTCTATGTTGTGAACACTGCGACACATGGTACCATATGAAATGCTGTGATATTTCAAAAACTTGCAGAACTTAGGAGCAAATGTTGCCATGGTGCTTAACATGCAAACTACCATTTTTTTTCAAATTCATTCTTTGACAACTCAAGATCTATTGCCAAAAACAATTCTTTCTCAATACTCTCGGATATGTCTGACCATGTAAGGGAAAGGGATTAGCAGTAATATATTGGCATGGGTTGAGAATCGGTTAGCAGACAGGAAACAGAATAGGAATAAATGGGTCTTTTTCAGAATGGCAGGCAGTGACTAGTGGGGTACCACAGGGATAGTGCTTGGGTCCCAGCTATACACAATATAGATCAATGATTTGGATGAGGAATCAAATGTAATGTTTCCAAGTTTGCTGACAACACAAAACTAGATAGGAATGTGAGCCGTGAGGAGGATGTTAAGTGGCTTCAAAGTGATTTAGACAAGTTGATCGAGTGGGCAAATACATGGCAGATGCAGTATAGTGTGGATAAGTGTGAAGTTATCCACTTTGGTATGAAAAACAGAATGGCAGAGAATATTTAAATGGTGATAGATTGGGAAATGTTAATGTACAAAGGGACCTGGGTGTCCTTGTACACCAGTCACTGAAAGCAAGCATCCAGGTGCAGCAAGCAGTTAGGAAGGCAAATGGTGTGTTGGCCTTCATTGCGAGAGGACTTGAGTACAGGAGCAAGGATATCTTACTTCAGCTGCACAGGGTCTTGGTGAGACCACTCCTGGAGTATTGTGTGCAGCTTTGGTCTCCTTACCTAAGAAAGGATATACTTGCTATAGAGGGAGTGCAGCGAAGGTTCACCAGACTGATTCTTGGGATGGCAGGGTTGTCGTATGAGGAGAGATTGGGCTGACTAGGCCTGGATTCACTGGAGTTTAGTATAATTTATTGAAAGGTATAAAATTCTGACAGGGGTGGACA
>NC_054484.1:107858369-107865869 GCF_017639515.1 Carcharodon carcharias | reverse complement strand
GGTTAGAGTTAGAATTAGAGCTAGAGTTTCAGTTAGAGTTAGGGCTAGAGTTACAGTTAGAGTTAGGGTTAGGGTTAGGGTTAGAGTTAGAATTAGAGTTAGAGTTAGAGTTAGAATTAGAGTTAGAGTTAGAGTTACAGTTAGGTTTAGGGTTAGCGTTAGAGTTAGAATTAGAGTTAGATTTAGAGTTAGAGTTAGAGTTAGAGTTAGAGTTCGAGTTAGGATTAGGGTTGGAGTTAGGGTTAGGGTTAGAGTTATGGTTAGAGTTAGCATTAGGGTTAGGGTTGGGGTTGGGGTTGGGGTTGGTGTTAGGGTTAGAGTTTCAGTTAGAGTTAAGGTTAGTGTTAGGTTTCGGGTTAGGGTTGGGGTTGGGGTAGGGGTTAGAGTTAGGGTTAGGGTTAGGGTTAGTGTTAGGCTTAGGGTTAGAGTTACAGTTAGGGTTAGAGTTAGGGTTAGGGTTAGGTTTAGGGTTCGAGTTATAGTTAGGTTTAGGGTTAGGGTTAGGGTTAGCGTGCGGGTTAGAGTTGAGTTATAGTTAGGGTTATGCTTAGGGTTTGAGTCGGGTTTGGTTTAGGTGTTTGGTTAGGGTTAGGGTTAGGGTTAGGGTTAGATTTATGGTTAGGGTTAGGGTTAGGGTTAGATTTATGGTTATGGTTTGGTTTAGTGTTAGTGTAAGAGTTAGGGTTAGAGTTGTGTTAGAGTTAGGGTTAGGGTTAGGGTTAGGGTTAGAGTTGAGTTAGAGTTAGGGTTAGATTTAGAGTTAGAGTTAGAGTTAGGGTTAGAGTTAGAGTTAGGGTTAGGGTTAGGTTTAGGGTTAGGGTTAGGGTTAGATGTATGGTTAAGGTTAGGTTTAGGGTTAGGGTTAGAGTTCGGGTTAGAGTTGAGTTAGAGTTAGGGTTAGGGTTAGGGTTAGTGTTAGAGTATGATTTAGATTTAGGGTTAGATTTAGAGTTAGAGTTAGAGTTAGGGTTAGAGTTAGAGTTAGGGTTAGGTTTAGGGTTAGGGTTAGGGCTAGAGTTAGACTTGGAGTTCGGGTTAGGGTTAGGGTTAGGGTTAGGGTTAGGGTTAGGGTTAGGGTTGGAGTTCGGGTTAGGGTTAGGGTCAGCGTCAGAGTCAGGCATTAAGGTTAGGCTTAGGGTTGGAATTACTGTTAGGGTTTGGGTTAGGGATAGGGATAGGCTTAGGTTTAGGGTTAGAGTCAGAGTTAGGGTAAGGGTTAGCGTTAGGGTTAGGATTAGACTTAGATGGGTTTAGGGTTAGGGTTAGGGTTAGGGTTAGAGTTAGAGTTAGAGGTAGGTTTAGGGTTAGTTTTAGGGTTAGACTTGGAGTTAGAGTTATTATTAGGATTAGCGTTAGATTTAGGGTTAGGATTTGAGTTAGGGTCAGATTTCGAGTTAGTGTTACTATTAGGGTTAGGGTTAGGGTTAGATTTACTGTTCGGATTGGGGTTTGGGTTGGGCTTCGGGTTAGGTTTAGGTTTAGTGTTAGAGTTCGAGTTAGAGTTAGAGTTAGGGTTAGAATTAGAATTAGGGTTAGTGTTAGGGTTAGGGTTAGGGTTAGGGCTAGGGTTAGAGTTAGGGTTAGGGTTATAGTTAGAAATAGTGTTAGGGTTAGTGTTAGGTTTAGATTTAGTGTTAGAGTTAGAGTTAGGGTTAGTTTTAGGGTTAGGGTTAGGGTTTGGGTTAGAATTGACTTAGAGTTAGGATTAGGATTAGGGTTAGAGTTAGAGTTAGAGTTAGCTTCTGGGTTAGATTTAGAGTTAGGGTTAGAGATAGAGTTAGAGGTAGAGTTAGGGTTACGTTTAGGTTTAGGGTTAGGGTTTGATTTATGGTTACGGTTTGGTTTAGGTTTAGGGTAAGAGTTAGGATTAGAGTTAGAGTTAGAGTTAGGGTTAGGGCTAGGGTTAGGTTTAGGGTTAGGTTTAGGTTTAGGGTTAGGTTTAGGGTTAGGATTGGAGATAGAGTTAGGATTAGGGTTAGGGTTAAGATTAGTGTTAGAGTAAGGGTTAGAGTTAGGGTTAGGGTTAGGGTTCGAATTAGGGTTAGGGTTATGGTTAGGATTAGAGTTAGGGTTAGGGTTATGGTTAGGGTTTGGTTTAGAGTTAGGGTTAGGGTTCGAGTTAGAGTTAGAGTTAGAGTTAATGTAGTGTTCGGGTTAGAGTTAGAGTTGGAGTTAGATTTAGCGTTAGGGTTAGGGTTAAGTTAGAATTAGAGTTAGATTTAGAGTTAGAGTTAGAGTTAGAGTTAGAGTTAGAGTTACAGTTTGGTTTAAGGGTAGGGTTAGAGTTAGAGTTAGAGTTAGATTTAGAGTTAGAGTTAGAGTTAGTGTTAGGGCTAGAGTTGGAGTTAGGGTTACAGTTAGAGTTAGAGTTAGGGTTAGGGTTAGAGTTAGAGTTAGCTTCTGGGTTAGATTTAGAGTTAGGGTTAGAGATAGAGTTAGAGGTAGAGTTAGGGTTACGTTTAGGTTTAGGGTTAGGGTTTGATTTATGGTTACGGTTTGGTTTAGGGTTAGGGTAAGATTTAGGGTTAGAGTTAGAGTTAGAGTTAGGGTTAGGGCTAGGGTTAGGTTTAGAGTTATGTTTAGGTTTAGGGTTAGGTTTAGGGTTAGGATTGGAGATAGAGTTAGGATTAGGGTTAGGGTTAAGATTAGTGTTAGAGTAAGGGTTAGAGTTAGGGTTAGGGTTAGGGTTAGGGTTCGAATTAGGGTTAGGGTTATGGTTAGGATTAGAGTTAGGGTTAGGGTTATGGTTAGGGTTAGGTTTAGAGTTAGGGTTAGGGTTCGAGTTAGAGTTAGAGTTAGAGTTAGAGTTAATGTAGTGTTCGGGTTAGAGTTAGAGTTGGAGTTAGATTTAGTGTTAGGGTTAGGGTTAAGTTAGATTTAGCGTTAGAGTTAGAGTTAGAGTTAGAGTTAGCGTTAGAGTTACAGTTTGGTTTAAGGGTAGGGTTAGAGTTAGAGTTAGAGTTAGATTTAGAGTTAGAGTTAGAGTTAGTGTTAGGGCTAGAGTTGGAGTTAGGGTTACAGTTAGAGTTAGAGTTAGGGTTAGGGTTAGAGTTAGAGTTAGCTTCTGGGTTAGATTTAGAGTTAGGGTTAGAGATAGAGTTAGAGGTAGAGTTAGGGTTACGTTTAGGTTTAGGGTTAGGGTTTGATTTATGGTTACGGTTTGGTTTAGGGTTAGGGTAAGATTTAGGGTTAGAGTTAGAGTTTGAGTTAGGGTTAGGGCTAGGGTTAGGTTTAGAGTTATGTTTAGGTTTAGGGTTAGGTTTAGGGTTAGGATTGGAGATAGAGTTAGGATTAGGGTTAGGGTTAAGATTAGTGTTAGAGTAAGGGTTAGAGTTAGGGTTAGGGTTAGGGTTAGGGTTCGAATTAGGGTTAGGGTTATGGTTAGGATTAGAGTTAGGGTTAGGGTTATGGTTAGGGTTAGGTTTAGAGTTAGGGTTAGGGTTCGAGTTAGAGTTAGAGTTAGAGTTAGAGTTAATGTAGTGTTCGGGTTAGAGTTAGAGTTGGAGTTAGATTTAGTGTTAGGGTTAGGGTTAAGTTAGATTTAGCGTTAGAGTTAGAGTTAGAGTTAGAGTTAGCGTTAGAGTTACAGTTTGGTTTAAGGGTAGGGTTAGAGTTAGAGTTAGAGTTAGGGTTAGGGTTAGAGTTAGAATTAGAGTTAGAGTTAGAGTTAGAGTTAGAGTTACAGTTACAGTTACAGTTAGGTTTAAGGTTAGGGTTAGAGTTAGAATTAGATTTAGAGTTAGGGTTAGGGTTAGGGTTAGGGTTAGGGTTAGGGTTAGGGTTAGGATTAATGTTAGTGTTAGTGTTAGTGTTAGGGTTAGGGTTAGGGTTGGGGTTGGGGTTGAGGTTAGAGTTAGGGTTAGGGTTAGGGTTAGGGTTAGTGTTACAGTTAGGGTTAGAGTTATGGTTAGGGTTAGGTTTACGGTTAGAGTTATAGTTGGGTTAAGGGTTTGGGTTAGGGTTAGCATGCCGGTTAGAGTTGAGTTAGAGTTAGGGTTAGAGTTAGAGTTAGAGTTAGGGTTAGGTTTAAGGTTAGGGTTAGGGTTAGATTTATGGTTACGGTTTGGTTTAGGGTTAGGTTAAGAGTTAGGGTTAGATTTGAGTTAGATTAGGGTTAGGGTTAAGGTTAGAGTTAGGGTTAGGTTTAGGGTTAGAGTTAGGGTTAGCGTTAGATTTATGGTTAGGGTTAGGTTTAGGGTTAGTCTTAGAGTTACGGTTAGAGTTGAGTTAGAGTTAGGGTTAGATTTAGAGTTAGAGTTAGAGTTAGAGTTAGTGTTAGGGTTAGGGTTAGGTTTAGGGTTAGGGTTAATGTTAGGGTTAAAGTTAGAGTTAGGTTTAGGGTTAGGGTTAGGGTTAGGGTTATAGTTAGGGTTAGAGTTAGGCATCGGGTTAGATTTATGTTTAGCGTTAGGGTTAGGGTTAGGTTTAGCGTTAGGGTTAGGGTTAGGGTTAGATTTAGGGGTAGGGTTTAATCTAGGGTTAGAGTTAGGGTTAGGGTTATGGTTATGGTTAGGATTAGGTTTAGGTTTACGCTTAGAGTTAGAGTTAGTGTTAGGGTTAGTGTTAGTGTTAGTGTTAGGATTAGAGGTAGGGTTAGAGTTAGGTTTAGGGTTAGGATTAGGGTTAGGTTCAGGGCTAGGCCTAGGGTTAGGGTTGGGGCTATCGTTAGGTTTGGGTTAGGGTTAGTGTTAGGGTCTGCGCTAGGGTTAGAGTTAGAGTGAGAGTTAGGGTTAGAGTTTGGGTTGTGTTTGGGGTTGGGGTTAGTGTTAGAGTTATCTTTAGTTTTCGGGCAGGGTTATGATTAGGCTTTGCATTAGAGTTTGAGTTAGGTTTAGTGATATGGTTAGTGTTACGGTTAGTGTTATGGTTGGAGTTGGGGTTAGGGTTCGGGTTATTGGTAGGGTTAGACTTAGAATTAGAGTTACGGTTAGGGTTAGGGTTAGGTTTAGGGCTAGACCTAGATTTAGAGTTAGACTTAGGGTTGAGTTAGGGCTAGGGTTAGGTTTAGAGTTAGGGCAATGGTTAGGGTTAGGCCTTGGGTTAGTGTTAGGGTTAGGGTTAGGGTTTGGGTTACGGTTAGGGTTAGGTTTAGGGTTATGGTTATGGTTAGGATTAGGGTTAGGGTTAGGGTTAGGGTTTGGGTTAGGGTTAGGGTTAGTGTTACGGTTAGGGTTCGGGTTAGTGTTAGGCTTAGAGTTAATTTTGGGGCTAGGGTTAGTGTTAGGGTTAGTGTTGGCGTTGGGTTTGCGGTATGGGTTGGGTTTGGAGTTGGGGTTGGGGATGGTGTCAGGGTTAGGGTTAGGGTTAGTGTTGTGATTGGGATTGGTGTTGGGATTCGGGTTAGGATTAGGGTTGGGTTTAGAGTTAGGGTTAGTGTTAGGCCTAAGATTAGAGTTAGAGTTAGAGTGACGGTTAGGTTTGGTGTTAGGGTTGGGGTTAGGGTGAGGGTAAGATTTATGGTTAGGTTTAGGGTTAGGTTTAGGGTTAGGGTTAGGCTTTGGGTTAGAGTTAGTGTTATGGGTAGTCATAGGGTTAGGGTTAGGGTTAGTGTTACAGTTAGGGTTTGAGTTAGGGTTAGGGTTAGGTTTAGGGTTAGAGTTATAGTTAGGTTTAGGGTTTGGGTTAGGGTTACCATGCAGGTTAGAGTTGAGTTAGAGTTAGGGTTATGGTTCCGGTTTGAGTCGGGTTTGGTTTGCGTGTATGGTTAGGGTTAGGTTTAGTTTTAGAGTTAGAGTTAGAGTTAGAGTTAGAGTTAGAGTTAGAGTTAGAGTTAGAGTTAGGATTAGGTTTAGGGCTAGGGTTAGGGTTAGATTTATGGTTATGGCTTGGTTTAGGGTTAGGTTAAAAGTTAGGGTTAGATTTGAGTTAGATTAGGGTTAGGGTTAGGGTTAGGTTTAGAGTTAGAGTTAGATTTAGGGTTAAATTTAGAGTTAGAGTTAGAGTTAGGGTTAGAGTTAGGTTTAGGGTTAGGGTTAGAGTTAGGGTTAGGGTTAGATTTATGGTTAGGGTTAGGGTTAGGGTTAGTGTTAGAGTTACGGTTAGAGTTGAGTTAGAGTTAGTGTTAGATTTAGAGTTAGAGTTAGAGTTAGGGTTAGAGTTAGAGTTAGGGTTAGGGTTAAGTTTAGGGTTAGGGTTAAGGTTAGGGTTACAGTTAGAGTTAGGGTTAGGGTTAGGGTTAGGGTTAGGGTTACGGTTAGAGTTAGGGTTAGGGTTAGGGTTAGAGTTAGGGTTAGGGTTAGATTTATGGTTAGGGTTAGGTTTAGGGTTAGTGTTACAGTTACGGTTAGAGTTGAGTTAGAGTTAGGGTTAGATTTAGAGTTAGATTTGGAGTTAGGGTTAGAGTTAGAGTTAGGGTTAATTTTAGGTTTAGGGTTAGGGTTAAGGTTAGGGTTACAGTTAGAGTTTGGGTTAGGGTTAGGGTTAGGGTTAGGGTTATGGTTAGAGTTAGGGTTAGGGTTAGGGTTAGAGTTAGGGAAAGGGTTCGTTTTCGGGTTAGGTTTAGAGTTATAGTTAGAGTTGGAGTTAGGGTTAGAGTTAGAGATAGTGTTAGAGTTACAGTTAGAGTTAGAGTTAGAGTTAAATTTAGAGTTAGAGTTATAGTTAGAGTTAGGGTTAGAGTTCGATTTAGAGTTAAAGTTAGAGTTAGAGTTAGGTATAGCTTTTGGGTTATGGTTAGGGTTAGGGTTAGGTTTAGGGTTACGGTTGGAGTTGGATTTGGAGTTAGAGTTAGAGTTTGAGTTAGATTTAGGGTTAGGGTTAGGGTTACGGTTAGGTTTAGGATTCTGGTTAGATTTGGTGTTGGAGTTGGAGTTAGATTTAGAGTTTGATTTAGGTTTAGGGTTAGGTTTAGGTTTAGGTTTAGCGTTGAGTTGGAGTTGGAGTTGGAGTTAGAGTCAGAGTTAGAGTTAGCTTTAGGGTTAGAGTTAGGATTAGGGTTAGGTTTAGGGTTATGGTTAGGCTAAGCGTAGATTTTGGTTTAGGAATAGGGTTTGGGTTATGGTTAGTGGTCGGGTTAGAGTTAGAATTAGAGTTACGTTTAGGATTGCGGTTAGGGTTAGGGTTGGGGTTGGTGTTCGGGTTAGGGTTAGAGTTAGGTTTAGGGTTAGTGTTAGGGTTAGGGTTAGGGTTAGGTTTAGGGTTAGAGTTAGGCATCGGGTTAGATTTATGTTTAGCGGTAGGGTTAGGGTTAGGTTTAGAGTTAGGGTTAGGGTTAGGGTTAGATTTAGGGGTAGGTTTTAATCTAGGGTTAGAGTTAGGGTTAGGGTTATGGTTTGGATTAGGTTTAGGTTTACGCTAAGAGTTAGAGTTGATGTTAGTGTTAGTGTTAGGCATGGGTTAGTGTTAGAATTTGATTTAGGGTTAGACTTAGGGTCAGGGTTAGTGTTAGTGTTCGTGTTAGGGTTAGAGGTAGGGTTAGAGTTAGGTTTAGGGTTAGGATTAGGGTTAGGTTCAAGGCTAGGCCTAGGGTTAGGGTTAGGGCTATCGTTAGGTTTGGGTTAG
>NC_054484.1:107780869-107855869 GCF_017639515.1 Carcharodon carcharias | reverse complement strand
GTTAGGCTTAGATTTAATTTTGGGGCTAGGGTTAGTGTTAGGGTTAGTGTTGGCGTTGGGTTTGCGGTATGGGTTGGGTTTGGAGTTGGGGTTGGGGATGATGTTAGGGTTAGGGTTAGTGTTGTGTTTGGGATTGGTGTTGGGATTCGGGTTAGGATTAGGGTTGGGTTTAGAGTTAGGGTTAGTGTTAGGCCTAAGATTAGAGTTAGAGTTAGAGTGACGGTTAGGTTTGGTGTTAGGGTTGGGGTTAGGGTGAGGGTAAGATTTATGGTTAGGTTTAGGGTTAGGTTTAGGGTTAGGGTTAGGCTTTGGGTTAGACTTAGTGTTAGGGGTAGTGTTAGGGTTAGGGTTAGAGTTAGAGTTAGAGTGACGGTTAGGGTTAGCGTTAGGGTTGGAATTAGGGTTAGCGTAAGATTTATGGTTAGGTTTACGTTTAGGTTTAGTGTTAGTGTTATGCTTTGGGTTAGAGTTAGTGTTAGGGGTAGTGTTAGGGTTAGGGTTAGGTTTAGGGTTAAGGTTAGGCTTTGGGTTAGAGTTAGAATTAGGGGTAGTGTTAGGGTTAGGGTTAGGGCTAGGCTTAAAGTTAGACATGGAGTTAAGGTTAGAGTAAGGGTCAGGGTTAGGGTTAGTTTCAGGGCTAGTGTTAGGGTTATGGTTAGGGTTAGGGTTAAGTTTAGGGGTAGAGTTTGAGTTAGATTTAGGGTTAGGATGAGGGGTTGGTTTTGGGTTGTTGTTGGGGTTCGTGTTAGGGATGGGGTTGGGGTTAATTTTCGTGTTGGGGTTAGAGTTGTGGTTCTGGTTGGTGTTAGGGTTAGGGTTTTGTTTGGGTATCGGGTTAGGGTTAGGGTTAGGGTTAGGGGTAGGGTTAGTGTTAGGTTTAGGGTTAGGGTCAGGGTTAGGTTTAGGGTTAGAGTTAGAATTAGAATTATAGTTAGAGATAAGGGTCAGGGTTAGCGTTTGTGTTAGGGTTAAGTCTAGGGCTAGTGTTAGAGTTAGAGTTAGAGTTACGGATAGGTTTAGGGTTAGGGTTAGGGTTAGGGTTAGGTTCAGGGCTAGGCCTAGGGTTAGGGTTAGGGCTATCGTTAGGTTTGGGTTAGAGTTAGGGTTGAGGTTAGGGTTAGGGTTAGTGTTAGGGTTTGCGCTAGGGTTAGAGTTAGAGTTAGAGTTAGGGTTAGAGTTTGGGTTGTGTTTGGGGTTAGGGTTAGAGTTAGTGCTAGAGTTAGGGTTAGTTTTAGGGTTAGGGTTAAGGTTTGGGTTAGAATTGTGTTAGAGTTAGAGTTAGGATTAGGGTTAGAGTTAGAGTTAGAGTTAGATTTAGGGTTAGATTTAGAGTTAGGATTAGGGTTAGGGTTAGGGTTAGGGTTAGGGTTATGGTTAGCGTTAGGGTTAGGGTTAGGGTTAGGGTTAGGGTTAGCGTTAGGGTTAGGGTTAGAGTTAGAGGTATAGTTAGGGTTACGTTTATGTTTAGGGTTAGGGTTAGATTTTTGGTTACGGTTTGGTTTAGGGTTAGGGTAAGAGTTAGATTTAGAGTTAGCGTTAGAGTTAGGGTTAGGGCTAGGGTTAGGTTTAGGGTTAGGTTTAGCTTTAGGGTTTGGTTTAGGGTTAGGGTTAGAGATAGAGTTAGGATTAGGGTTAGGGTTAAGATTAGTGTTAGTGTTAGGTTTAGAGTTAGGGATAGGGTTAGGGTAAGGTTTCGAATTAGGGTTAGGGTTATGTTTAGGGTTAGGTTTAGGGTTAGGGTTAGTGTTAGAGTTAGAGTTAGAGTTAGAGTTAGAGTTGTAGTTAGATTTAGTGTTAGGGTTAGGGTTTGAGTTAGGATTAGAGTTAGAGTTAGAGTTAGTGTTAGAGTTAGAGTTACAGTTGGGTTTAAGGTTAGGGTTAGAGTTAGAATTAGAGTTAGATTTAGAGTTAGATTTACAGTTAGAGTTACAGTTACAGTTCGGTTTAAGGTTAGGGTTAGAGTAAGAATTAGAATTAGAGTTAGAGACACTGTTAGAGTTACAGTTACAGTTTGGTTGAAGGTTAGGGTTAGAGTTAGAATTAGAGTTAGAGTTAGAGTTAGAGTTAGCGTTAGAGTTAGAGTTAGGGTTAGGGTTGGAGTTAGGGTTAGGGTTAGAGTTATGGTTAGAGTTAGCATTAGGGTTAGGGTTGGGGTTGGGGTTGGGGTTGGGTTTGGGTTTGGGGTTATGGTTAGAGTTTCAGTTAGAGTTAGGGTTAGGGTTAGGGTTAGGGTTAGGATTAATGTTAGTGTTAGTATTAGTGTTAGGGTTAGGGTTAGGTTTGGGGTTGGGGTTTAGGTTAGAGTTAGGTTTAGCGTAAAGGGTTAGGGTTAGTGTTACAGTTAGGGTTAGAGTTAGGGTTAGGGTTAGGTTTAGGGTTAGAGTTATAGTTAGGTTTAGGGTTTGAGTTAGGGTTAGCATGCGGGTTAGAGTTGAGTTAGAGTTAGGGTTATGACTCCGGTTTGAATCGGGTTTGGTTTGGGTGTATGGTTATGGTTAGGGTTAGGGTTAGGGTTAGGGTTAGTGTTAGGGTTAGGGTTAGGGTTAGGGTTAGGGTTAGGGTTAGAGTTAGAGTTAGAGTTAGAGTTAGGATTAGGTTTAGGGTTAGGATTAGGGTTATATTTATTGTTATGGCTTGGTTTAGGGTTAGGTTAAGAGTTAGGGTTAGATTTGAGTTAGATTAGGGTTAGGGTTAGGGGTAGGTTTAGAGTTAGAGTTAGATTTAGGGTTAGATTTAGAGTTAGAGTTAGATTTAGGGTTAGAGTTAGGGTTAGGGTTAGGGTTAGAATTAGGGTTAGGGTTAGATTTATGGTTAGGGTTAGGTTTAGGGTTAGTGTTAGAGTTACGGTTAGAGTTGAGTTAGAGTTAGGGTTAGATTTAGAGTTAGAGTTAGAGTTAGGGTTAGAGTTAGAGTTAGGGTTAGGGTTAGGTTTAGGGTTAGGGTTAAGGTTAGGGTTACAGTTAGAGTTAGGGTTAGGGTTAGGGTTAGGGTTAGGGTTAGGGTTAGTGTTAGGGTTACGGTTAGAGTTAGGGTTAGTGTTAGGGTTAGAGTTAGCGTTAGGGTTCGTTTTCGGATTAGGTTTAGATTTCTAGTTAGAGTTGGAGTTAGAGTTAGAGTTAGAGTTAGTGTTAGAGTTAGAGTTAGAGTTAGAGTTAGAGTTAAAGTTAGAGTTAGAGTTATAGTTAGAGTTAGAGTTAGAGTTAGAGTTAGAGTTAAAGTTAGAGTTAGAGTTATAGTTAGAGTTAGAGTTAGAGTTAGAGTTAGAGTTAAAGTTAGAGTTAGATTTAGGGTTAGCTTTTGGGTTATGGTTAGGGTTAGGGTTAGGTTTAAGGTTAGGGTTGGAGTTGGATTTGGAGTTAGAGTTAGAGTTTGAGTTAGATTTAGGGTTAGGGTTAGGTTTACGGTTAGCTTTAGGATTCTGGTTAGAGTCGGAGTAGGAGTTGGAGTTGGAGTTGGAGTTGGAGTTAGATTTAGAGTTTGATTTAGGTCTAGGGTTAGGTTTAGGTTTAGGTTTAGCGTTGAGTTGGAGTTGGAGTTGGAGTTAGAGTTAGAATTATAGTGAAATTTAGGGTTAGAGTTAGGATTAGGGTTAGGTTTAGGGTTATGGTTAGGCTAAGCGTTAGATTTTGGTTTAGGAATAGGGTTTGGGTTAGGGTTAGTGTTCGGGTTAGAGTTAGAATTAGAGTTACGTTTAGGATTGCGGTTAGGGTTAGTGTTGGGGTTCTGGTTGGTGTTAGGGTTAGGGTTTTGTTTGGGTATCGGGTTAGGGTTAGGGTTACAGTTAGGGTTAGGGTTAGTGTTAGGTTTAGGGTTAGGGTCAGGGTTAGGGTTAGGGTTAGAGTTAGAATTAGAATTATTTTTAGAGATAAGGGTCAGGGTTAGCGTTTGTGTTAGGGTTAAGTTTAGGGCTAGTGTTAGAGTTAGAGTTAGATTTACGGATAGGGTTAGGGTTAGGGTTAGGGTTAGGTTCAGGGCTAGGCCTAGGGTTAGGGTTAGGACTATCGTTAGGTTTGGGTTTGGGTTAGGGTTAAGGTTAGGGTTAGGGTTAGTGTTAGGGTTTACGCTAGGGTTAGAGTTAGAGTTAGGGTAAGAGTTTGGGTTGTGTTTGGGGTTAGGGTTAGAGTTAGTGTTAGAGTTAGGGTTAGTTTTAGGGTTAGGATTAAGGTTTGGGTTAGAATTGAGTTAGAGTTAGGGTTAGGATTAGGGTTAGAGTTAGAGTTAGAGTTAGATTTAGGGTTTGATTTAGAGTTAGGATTAGGGATAGAGTTAGGGTTAGGGTTAGTGTTAGGTTTAGGGTTAGGGTGAGGGTTAGGGTTAGGGTTAGAGTTAGAGGTAGAGTTAGGGTTACGTTTATGTTTAGGGTTAGGGTTAGATTTATGGTTACGGTTTGGTTTAGGGTTAGGGTAAGAGTTAGATTTAGAGTTAGCGTTAGAGTTAGTGTTAGGGCTAGGGTTAGGTTTAGGGTTAGGTTTAGCTTTAGGGTTTGGTTGAGGGTTAGGGTTAGAGATAGAGTTAGGATTAGGGTTAGGGTTAAGATTAGTGTTAGTGTTAGGTTTAGAGTTAGGGATAGGGTTAGTGTTAGGGTTCGAATTAGGGTTAGGGTTATGGTTAGGGTTAGGTTTAGGGTTAGGATTAGGTTTAGAGTTAGAGTTAGAGTTAGAGTAGTGTTCGGGTTAGAGTTAGAGTTGGAATTAGATTTAGTGTTAGGGTTAGGGTTAGAGTTAGAATTAGAGTTAGAGTTAGAGTTAGTGTTAAAGTTAGAGTTACAGTTGGGTTTAAGGTTAGGGTTAGAGTTAGAATTAGAGTTAGATTTAGAGTTAGAGTTACAGTTAATGTTACAGTTACAGTTAGGTTTAAGGTTAGTGTTAGAGTTAGAATTAGAGTTAGAGTTAGAGTTACTGTTAGAGTTACAGTTACAGTTAGCTTTAAGGTTAGGGTTAGAGTTAGAATTAGAGTTAGAGTTAGAGTTAGAGTTAGATTTAGATTTAGGGTTGGAGTTAGGGTTAGGGTTAGAGTTATGGTTAATGTTAGCGTTAGGGTTAGGGTTGGATTTGGGTTTGGGGTTGGGGTTGGGTTTGGGGTTATGGTCAGAGTTTCAGTTAGAGTTAGGGTTAGGGTTAGGGTTAGGGTTAGGGTTTGGATTAATGTTAGTATTAGTATTAATGTTAGGGTTAGGGTTAGGGTTGGGGTTAGGGTTGAGGTTAGAGTTAGGTTTAGCGTTAGGGTTAGGGTTAATGTTACAGTTAGGGTTAGAGTTAGGGTAGGGTTAGGTTTAGGGTTAGAGTTATAGTTAGGTTTAGGGTTTGGGTTAGGGTTAGCATGCGGGTTAGAGTTGAGTTAGAGTTAGGGTTATGGTTCCGGTTTGAGTCGGGTTTGTTTTGGGTGTATGGTTAGGGTTCAGTTTAGTTTTAGAGTTAGAGTTAGAGTTAGAGCTAGAGATAGAGTTAGGATTAGGTTTAGGTTTAGGGTTAGGGTTAGATTTATGGTTATGGCTTGGTATAGGGTTAGGTTAAGAGTTAGGGTTAGATTTGAGTTAGATTAGGTTTAGGGTTAGGGTTAGGTTTAGAGTTAGAGTTAGATTTAGGGTTAGATTTAGAGTTAGAGTTAGAGTTAGAGTTAGGGTTAGAGTTAGGGTTAGGGTTAGGGTTAGAGTTAGGGTTAGGGTTAGATTTATGGTTAGGGTTAGGTTTAGGGTTAGTGTTAGAGTTACGGTTAGAGTTGAGTTAGAGTTAGGGTTAGATTTAGAGTTAGAGTTAGAGTTAGTGTTAGCGTTAGAGTTAGGGTTAGGGTTAGGTTTAGGGTTTGGGTTAAGGTTAGGGTTACAGTTAGAGTTAGGGTTAGGGTTAGGGTTAGGGTTACGGTTAGAGTTAGTGTTAGGGTTAGGTTTAGAGTTAGGGTTAGGGTTCGTTTTCGGGTTAGGTTTAGAGTTATAGTTAGAGTTGGAGTTAGAGTTTGAGTTAGAGTTAGTGTTAGAGTTAGAGTTAGAGTTAGAGTAAGAGTTAAAGTTAGAGTTAGTGTTATAGTTAGAGTTAGAGTTAGAGTTAGAGTTAGAGTTAGAGTTAGAGTTAGAGTTAGGGTTAGCTTTTGGGTTATGGTTAGGGTTAGGGTTAGGTTTAGGTTTAGGGTTGGAGGTGGATTTGGAGTTAGAGTTTGAGTTGGTGTTAGATTTAGGGTTAGGGTTAGGTTTACGGCTAGGTTTAGGATTCTGGTTAGAGTTGGAGTTGGAGTTGGAGTTGGAGTTGGAGTTGGAGTTAGATTTAGAGTTTGATTTAGGTTTAGGGTTAGGTTTAGGTTTAGGTTTAGCGTTGAGTTGGAGTTGGAGTTGGAGTTAGATTTAGAATTTGATTTAGGTTTAGGGTTAGGTTTAGGTTTAGGTTTAGCGTTGAGTTGGAGTTGGAGTTGGAGTTAGAGTTAGAATTATAGTGAAATTTAGGGTTAGAGTTAGGATTAGGGTTAGGTTTAGGGTTATGGTTAGGCTAAGCGTTAGATTTTGGTTTAGGAATAGGGTTTGGGTTAGGGTTAGTGTTCGGGTTAGAGTTAGAATTAGAGTTACGTTTAGGATTGCGGTTAGGGTTAGTGTTGGGGTTCTGGTTGGTGTTAGGGTTAGGGTTTTGTTTGGGTATCGGGTTAGGGTTAGGGTTACAGTTAGGGTTAGGGTTAGTGTTAGGTTTAGGGTTAGGGTCAGGGTTAGGGTTAGGGTTAGAGTTAGAATTAGAATTATTTTTAGAGATAAGGGTCAGGGTTAGCGTTTGTGTTAGGGTTAAGTTTAGGGCTAGTGTTAGAGTTAGAGTTAGATTTACGGATAGGGTTAGGGTTAGGGTTAGGGTTAGGTTCAGGGCTAGGCCTAGGGTTAGGGTTAGGACTATCGTTAGGTTTGGGTTTGGGTTAGGGTTAAGGTTAGGGTTAGGGTTAGTGTTAGGGTTTACGCTAGGGTTAGAGTTAGAGTTAGGGTAAGAGTTTGGGTTGTGTTTGGGGTTAGGGTTAGAGTTAGTGTTAGAGTTAGGGTTAGTTTTAGGGTTAGGATTAAGGTTTGGGTTAGAATTGAGTTAGAGTTAGGGTTAGGATTAGGGTTAGAGTTAGAGTTAGAGTTAGATTTAGGGTTTGATTTAGAGTTAGGATTAGGGATAGGGTTAGGGTTTGGGTTAGTGTTAGGTTTAGGGTTAGGGTGAGGGTTAGGTTTAGGGTTAGAGTTAGAGGTAGAGTTAGGGTTACGTTTATGTTTAGGGTTAGGGTTAGATTTATGGTTACGGTTTGGTTTAGGGTTAGGGTAAGAGTTAGATTTAGAGTTAGCGTTAGAGTTAGTGTTAGGGCTAGGGTTAGGTTTAGGGTTAGGTTTAGCTTTAGGGTTTGGTTGAGGGTTAGGGTTAGAGATAGAGTTAGGATTAGGGTTAGGGTTAAGATTAGTGTTAGTGTTAGGTTTAGAGTTAGGGATAGGGTTAGTGTTAGGGTTCGAATTAGGGTTAGGGTT
Organism: Carcharodon carcharias; assembly: GCF_017639515.1. Lineage (NCBI taxonomy): Eukaryota > Metazoa > Chordata > Chondrichthyes > Lamniformes > Lamnidae > Carcharodon > Carcharodon carcharias. The sequence continues at coordinate 107,848,401 of NC_054484.1, read as the reverse complement.
ATGGTTAGGGTTAGGTTTAGGGTTAGGATTAGGTTTAGAGTTAGAGTTAGAGTTAGAGTAGTGTTCGGGTTAGAGTTAGAGTTGGAATTAGATTTAGTGTTAGGGTTAGGGTTAGAGTTAGAATTAGAGTTAGAGTTAGAGTTAGTGTTAAAGTTAGAGTTACAGTTGGGTTTAAGGTTAGGGTTAGAGTTAGAATTAGAGTTAGATTTAGAGTTAGAGTTACAGTTAATGTTACAGTTACAGTTAGGTTTAAGGTTAGTGTTAGAGTTAGAATTAGAGTTAGAGTTAGAGTTACTGTTAGAGTTACAGTTACAGTTAGCTTTAAGGTTAGGGTTAGAGTTAGAATTAGAGTTAGAGTTAGAGTTAGAGTTAGATTTAGATTTAGGGTTGGAGTTAGGGTTAGGGTTAGAGTTATGGTTAATGTTAGCGTTAGGGTTAGGGTTGGATTTGGGTTTGGGGTTGGGGTTGGGTTTGGGGTTATGGTCAGAGTTTCAGTTAGAGTTAGGGTTAGGGTTAGGGTTAGGGTTAGGGTTTGGATTAATGTTAGTATTAGTATTAATGTTAGGGTTAGGGTTAGGGTTGGGGTTAGGGTTGAGGTTAGAGTTAGGTTTAGCGTTAGGGTTAGGGTTAATGTTACAGTTAGGGTTAGAGTTAGGGTAGGGTTAGGTTTAGGGTTAGAGTTATAGTTAGGTTTAGGGTTTGGGTTAGGGTTAGCATGCGGGTTAGAGTTGAGTTAGAGTTAGGGTTATGGTTCCGGTTTGAGTCGGGTTTGTTTTGGGTGTATGGTTAGGGTTCAGTTTAGTTTTAGAGTTAGAGTTAGAGTTAGAGCTAGAGTTAGAGTTAGGATTAGGTTTAGGTTTAGGGTTAGGGTTAGATTTATGGTTATGGCTTGGTATAGGGTTAGGTTAAGAGTTAGGGTTAGATTTGAGTTAGATTAGGTTTAGGGTTAGGGTTAGGTTTAGAGTTAGAGTTAGATTTAGGGTTAGATTTAGAGTTAGAGTTAGAGTTAGGGTTAGAGTTAGGGTTAGGGTTAGGGTTAGAGTTAGGGTTAGGGTTAGATTTATGGTTAGGGTTAGGTTTAGGGTTAGTGTTAGAGTTACGGTTAGAGTTGAGTTAGAGTTAGGGTTAGATTTAGAGTTAGAGTTAGAGTTAGGGTTAGAGTTAGAGTTAGGGTTAGGGTTAGGTTTAGGGTTAGGGTTAAGGTTAGGGTTACAGTTAGAGTTAGGGTTAGGGTTAGGGTTAGGGTTACGGTTAGAGTTAGTGTTAGGGTTAGGTTTAGAGTTAGGGTTAGGGTTCGTTTTCGGGTTAGGTTTAGAGTTATAGTTAGAGTTGGAGTTAGAGTTTGAGTTAGAGTTAGTGTTAGAGTTAGAGTTAGAGTTAGAGTAAGAGTTAAAGTTAGAGTTAGTGTTATAGTTAGAGTTAGAGTTAGAGTTAGAGTTAGAGTTAGAGTTAGAGTTAGGGTTAGCTTTTGGGTTATGGTTAGGGTTAGGGTTAGGTTTAGGTTTAGGGTTGGAGGTGGATTTGGAGTTAGAGTTTGAGTTGGTGTTAGATTTAGGGTTAGGGTTAGGTTTACGGCTAGGTTTAGGATTCTGGTTAGAGTTGGAGTTGGAGTTGGAGTTGGAGTTGGAGTTGGAGTTAGATTTAGAGTTTGATTTAGGTTTAGGGTTAGGTTTAGGTTTAGGTTTAGCGTTGAGTTGGAGTTGGAGTTGGAGTTAGATTTAGAATTTGATTTAGGTTTAGGGTTAGGTTTAGGTTTAGGTTTAGCGTTGAGTTGGAGTTGGAGTTTGAGTTAGAGTTAGAGTTAGAGTTAGCTTTAGGGTTAGAGTTAGGTTTAGGGTTAGGTTTAGGGTTATGGTTAGGCTAAGTGTTAGGTTTTGGTTTAGGAATAGGGTTTGGGTTAGGGTTAGTGGTCGGGTTAGAGTTAGAATTAGAGTTATGTTTAGGATTGCGGTTAGGGTTAGGGTTGGGGTTGGTGTTCGGGTTAGGGTTAGAGTTAGGGTTAGGGTTAGTGTTAGGGTTAGGGTTAGGGTTAGGTTTAGGGTTAGAGTTAGGCATCGGGTTAGATTTATGTTTAGCGGTAGGGTTAGGGTTAGGTTTAGCGTTAGGGTTAGGGTTACGGTTAGATTTAGGGGTAGGGTTTAATCTAGGGTTAGTGTTAGGGTTAGGGTTATGGTTAGGATTTGGTTTAGGTTTACGCTACGAGTTAGAGTTAGTGTTAGTGTTAGTGTTAGGCATGGGTTAGAGTTAGAATTTGATTTAAGGTTAGAGTTAGGGTCAGGGTTAGTGTTAGTGTTAGTGTTAGTGTTAGGGTTAGAGGTAGGGTTAGATTTAGGTTTAGGGTTAGGATTAGGGTTAAGTTCAGGGCTAGGCCTAGGGTTAGGGTTAGGGCTATCGTTACGTTTGGGTTAGGGTTAGGGTTACGGTTAGGGTTAGGTTAGTGTTATGGTTTGCGCTAGGGTTAGAGTTAGAGTGAGAGTTAGGGTTAGAGTTTGGGTTGTGTTTGGGGTTAGGGTTAGGGTTAGTGTTAGAGTTATCTTTAGTTTTCTGGTAGCGTTAGTATTAGGCTTTGCATTAGAATTTGCGTTAGTGTTAGTGATATGGTTAGTGTTAGGGTTAGGGTTATGGTTGTAGTTGGAGTTGGGGTTGGGGTTGGGGTTGGTGTTATGGTTAGGGTTAGGTTTAGAGTTAGGGTTAGGCTTAGGGTTAGGGTTAGATTTAGTGTTAGGGGTAGGGTAAGTGTTAGGGTTAGCGGTAGGGTTAGAGCTAGAATTAAAGTTACATTTGGGTTAGGGTTGAGGTTGGTGTTGGGGTTGGGGTTGAGGTTGGGTTAGGGTTAGGGTTTGCGTCAGGGTTAGGTTTTGGGTTAGGGTTAGGGTTAGGTTTTGGGTTAGGGTAATGCTTAGGGTCAGATTTAGTGTTAGGTGTAGGGTTAGAGTTAGGGTAAAATATAGGGTTAGATATAGAATTAGAGTCACGGTTAGGGTTAGGGTTAGGGTTAGGGTTGGAGTTGGGGTTAGTGTTAGGGTTAGGGTTAGGGTTAGGGTTAAGGTTAGGGGTAGAGTTTGAGTTAGATTTAGGGTTAGGATTAGGGTTGGTTTTGGGTTGTTGTTGGGGTTAGTGTTAGGGATGGGGTTGGGGTTAATTTCGTGTTGGAGTTAGTGTTGGGGTTCTGGTAGGTGTTAGGATTAGGGTTTTGGTTGGGTATCGGGTTAGGGTTAGGGTTAGGGTTAGGGTTAGTGTTAGGTTTAGGGTTAGTGTCAGGGTTAGGGTTAGGGTTAGAGTTAGAATTAGAATTATAATTAGAGTTAAGGGTCAGGGTTCGCGTTAGTGTTAGGGTTAAGTTTAGGGCTATTGTTAGAGTTAGAGTTAGAGTTACGGATAGGGTTAGGGTTAGGGTTAGGGTTAGGGTTAGGTTCAGGGTTAGGCCTAGGGTTAGGGTTAGGGCTATCGTTAGGTTTGGGTTAGGGTTAGTGTTAGGGTTTGCGCTAGGGTTAGAGTTAGTGTGAGAGTTAGGGTTAGAACTTGGGTTGTGTTTGGGGTTAGGGTTAGAGTTAGTGTTAGAGTTAGGGTTAATTTTAGGGTTAGGATTAAGGTTTGGGTTAGAATTGAGTTAGAGTTAGGGTTAGGATTAGGGTTAGAGTTAGAGTTAGAGTTAGAGTTAGGGTTAGATTTAGAGTTAGGGTTAGGGTTAGGGTTAGGGTTAGGGTTAGGGTTAGGGTTAGGGGTAGAGTTAGGGTTACGTTTATGTTTAAGGTTAGGGTTAGATTTTTGGTTACGGTTTGGTTTAGGGTTAGGGTAAAAGTTAGATTTAGATTTAGGGTTAGAGTTAGGGTTAGGGCTAGGGTTAGGTTTAGGGTTAGGTTTAGGTTTAGGGTTAGGGTTAGATATAGAGTTAGGTTTAGGGTTAGGGTTAAGATTAGTGTTAGTGTTAGGTTTAGAGTTTGTGATAGGGTTAGGGTTAGGGTTCGAATGAGGGTTAGGGTTATGGTTAGGGTTAGGTTTAGGGTTAGGGTTAGGGTTAGAGTTAGAGTTAGAGTTAGAGTAGTGTTCGGGTTAGAGTTAGAGTTGGAGTTAGATTTAGTGTTAGGGTTAGGGTTAGAGTTAGAATTAGAGTTAGAGTTAGAGTTAGTGTTAGAGTTAGAGTTACAGTTGGGTTTAAGGTTAGGGTTAGAGTTAGAATTAGAGTTAGATTTAGAGTTAGAGTTACAGTTAGAGTTACAGTTACCGTTAGGTTTAAGGTTAGGGTTAGAGTTAGAATTAGAGTTAAAGTTAGAGTTAGAGTTAGAGTTAGGGTTAGGGTTGGAATTAGGGTTAGGGTTAGAGTTATTGTTAGAGTTAGCGTTAGGGTTGGAGTTGGGGTTGGTGTTGGGGTTGGGGTTGGGTTTGGGGTTATGGTTAGAGTTTCAGTTAGAGTTCGGGTTACGGTTAGGGTTAGGGTTATGGTTAGGAAAATGTTAGTGTTAGTGTTAGTGTTAGGGTTAGGGTTAGGGTTGGGGTTGGTGTTGAGGTTAGAGTTAGGTTTAGCGTTAGGGTTAGGGTTAGTGTTACAGTTAGGGTTCGAGTTGGGGTTAGTGTTAGGTTTAGGGTTAGAGTTATAGTTAGGTTTAGGGTTTGGGTTAGGGTTAGCATTCGGGTTAGAGTTGAGTTAGAGTTAGGGTTATGGTTCCGGTTTGAGTCGGGTTTGGTTTGGGTGTATGGTTAGGGTTAGGTTTAGTTTTAGAGTTAGAGTTAGAGTTAGAGTTAGAGTTAAAGTTAGATAGAGTTAGGATTAGGTTTAGGGTTAGGGTTAGGGTTAGATTTATGGTTATGGCTTGGTTTAGGGTTAGGTAAAGAGTTAGGGTTAGATTTGAGTTAGATTAGGGTTAGGGTTAGGGTTCGGTTTAGAGTTAGAGTTAGATTTAGGGTTAGATTTAGAGTTAGAGTTAGATTTAGGGTTAGAGTTAGGGTTAGGGTTAGGGTTAGAGTTAGGGTTAGGGTAAGATTTATGGTTAGGGTTAGGTTTAGGGTTAGTGTAAGAGTTACGGTTAGAGTTGAGTTAGAGTTAGGGTTAGATTTAGAGTTAGAGTTAGAGTTAGGGTTAGAGTTAGAGTTAGGGTTAGGGTTAGGTTTAGGGTTAGGGTTAAGGTTAGGGTTACAGTTAGAGTTAGGGTTAGGGTTCGGGTTAGGGTTATGGTTACGTTTAGAGTTAGGGTTAGGGTTAGGGTTCGAGTTAGGGTTAGGGTTCGTTTTCGCCTTAGGTTTAGAGCTATAGTTAGAGTTGGAGTTAGAGTTAGAGTTAGAGTTAGTGTTAGAGTTAGAGTTAGAGTTAGAGTTAAAGTTAGAGTTAGAGTTATAGTTAGAGTTAGAGTTAGAGTTAGAGTTAGATTTAGAGTTAGAGTTAAAGTTAGAGTTAGAGTTAGGGTTAGCTTTTGGGTTATGGTTAGGGTTAGGGTTAGGTTTAGGGTTAAGTTTGGAGTTCGATTTGGAGTTAGAGTTAGAGTTTGAGTTAGATTTAGGGTTAGGGTTAGGTTTACGGTTAGCTTTAGGATTCTGGTTAGAGTCGGAGTAGGAGTTGGAGTTGGAGTTGGAGTTGGAGTTAGATTTAGAGTTTGATTTAGGTTTAGGATTAGGTTTGGTTTAGGTTTAGCGTTGAGTTGGAGTTGGAGTTGGAGTTAGAGTTAGAGTTAGAATTAGCTTTAGGGTTAGAGTTAGGATTAGGGTTAGGTTTAGGGTTATGGTTAGGCTAAGGGTTAGATTTTGGTTTAGGAATAGGGTTTGGGTTAGGGTTAGTGGTCGGGTTAGAGTTAGAATTAGAGTTACGTTTAGGATTGCGGTTAGGGTTAGGGTTGGAGTTGGTGTTCGGGTTAGAGTTAGAGTTAGGGTTAGGGTTTGTGTTAGGGTTAGGGTTAGGTTTAGGGTTAGAGTTAGGCATCGGGTTAGATTTATGTTTAGCGGTAGGGTTAGGGTTAGGTTTAGAGTTAGGGTTAGGGTTAGGGTTAGATTTAGGGGTAGGGTTTAATCTAGGGTTAGAGTTAGGGTTAGGGTTATGGTTAGGACTAGGTTTAGGTTGACGCTACGAGTTAGAGTTAGTGTTAGTGTTAGTGTTAGGCATGGGTTAGAGTTAGAATTTGATTTAGGGTTAGAGTCAGGGTCAGGGTTAGTGTTAGTGTTAGTGTTAGGGTTAGAGGTAGGGTTAGAGTTAGGTTTAGGGTTAGGATTAGGGTTAGGTTCAGGGCTAGTCCTAGGGTTAGGGTTAGGGCTATCGTTACGTTTGGGTTAGGGTTAGGGTTACGGTTAGGGTTAGGGTTAGTGTTAGGGTTTGCGCTAGGGTTAGAGTTAGAGTGAGAGTTAGGGTTAGAGTTTGGGTTGTGTTTGGGGTTAGGGTTAGGGTTAGTGTTAGAGTTATCTTTAGTTTTCTGGTAGCTTTAGTATTAGGCTTTGCATTAGAATTTGCGTTAGTGTTAGTGATATGGTTAGTGTTAGGGTTAGGGTTATGGTTGTAGTTGGAGTTGGGGTTGGGGTTGGGGTTGGTGTTATGGTTAGGGTTAGGTTTAGAGTTAGGGTTAGGCTTAGGGTTAGGGTTAGATTTAGTGTTAGGGGTAGGGTAAGTGTTAGGGTTAGCGGTAGGGTTAGAGCTAGAATTAAAGTTACATTTGGGTTAGGGTTGAGGTTGGTGTTGGGGTTGGGGTTGAGGTTGGGGTTAGGGTTAGGGTTTGCGTTAGGGTTAGGTTTTGGGTTAGGGTTAGGGTTAGGTTTTGGGTTAGGGTAATGCTTAGGGTCAGATTTAATGTTAGGTGTAGGGTTAGAGTTAGGGTTAAGAATAGGGTTAGATATAGAATTAGAGTCACGGTTAGGGTTAGGGTTAGGGTTAGGGTTGGAGTTGGGGTTAGTGTTAGGGTTAGGGTTAGGGTTAGTGTTAAGGTTAGGGGTAGAGTTTGAGTTAGATTTAGGGTTAGGATTAGGGTTGGTTTTGGGTTGTTGTTGGGGTTAGTGTTAGGGATGGGGTTGGGGTTAATTTCGTGTTGGAGTTTGTGTTGGGGTTCTGGTAGGTGTTAGGGTTAGGGTTTTGGTTGGGTATCGGGTTAGGGTTAGGGTTAGGGTTAGGGTTAGTGTTAGGTTTAGGGTTAGTGTCAGGGTTAGGGTTAGGGTTAGAGTTAGAATTAGAATTATAGTTAGAGATAAGGGTCAGGGTTCGCGTTAGTGTTAGGGTTAAGTTTAGGGCTAGTGTTAGAGTTAGAGTTAGAGTTACGGATAGGGTTAGGGTTAGGGTTAGGGTTAGGTTCAGGGCTAGGCCTAGGGTTAGGGTTAGGGCTATCGTTAGGTTTGGGTTAGGGTTAGGGTTACTTTTAGGGTTAGGGTTAGTGTTAGGTTTTGCGCTAGGGTTAGAGTTAGAGTGAGAGTTAGGGTTAGAGTTTGGGTTGTGTTTGGGGTTAGGGTTAGGTTTAGTGTTAGAGTTATCTTTAGTTTTCTGGTAGCGTTAGGATTAGGCTTTGCATTAGAGTTTGCGTTAGTGTTACTGATATGCTTAGTGTTAGGGTTAGGGTTATGGTTGGTGTTGGAGTTGGGGTTTTGGTTGAGGTTGGGGTTATGGTTAGGGTTAGGTTTAGACTTAGGGTTAGGTTTAGGGTTAGGGTTAGATTTATTGTTAGGGGTAGGGTAAGGGTTAGGGTTAGCCGTAGGGTTAGAGTTAGAATTACAGTTACATTTGGGTTAGGGTTGATGTTGGGGTTGGGGTTGGGAGTGAGGTTGGGGTTAGTGTTAGGGTTTGCGTTAGGGTTCGGTATAGGGTTAGAGTTAGGGTTAGGGGTAGGGTTAGATATGGAATAAGAGTCATGGTTAGGGTTAGGGTTAGGGTTAAGTTTGGAGTTGGAGTTAGGGTTAGGGCTAGTGTTAGAGTTATCTTTAGTTTTCGGGCAGGGTTATGATTAGGCTTTGCATTAGAGTTTGAGTTAGGTTTAGTGATATGGTTAGTGTTACGGTTAGTGTTATGGTTGGAGTTGTGGTTAGGGTTCGGGTTATTGGTAGGGTTAGACTTAGAATTAGAGTTACGGTTAGGGTTAGGGTTAGGTTTAGGGCTAGACCTAGATTTAGAGTTCGGGTTAGGGTTGGGTTAGGGTTAGGGTTAGGTTTAGAATTAGGTTAATGGTTAGGGTTAGGGTTAGGTTTAGGATTAGGGTTAGGGTTAGGGTTAGGGTTAGGGTTTGGGTTAGGGTTAGGGTTAGGGTTATGGATAGGGTTAGGATTAGGGTTAGGGTTAGGGTTAGGGTTAGAGTTTGGGTTAGGGTTAGGGTTCGTGTTACGGTTATGGTTCGGGTTAGTGTTAGGCTTAGAGTTAATTTTGGGGCTAGGGTTAGTGTTAGCGTTAGTGTTGGCGTTGGCTTTGCGGTATGGGTTGGGTTTGGAGTTGGGGTTGGGGATGATGTTAGGGTTAGGGTTAGGGTTAGTGTTGTGTTTGGGATTGGTGTTGGGATTCGGGTTAGGATTAGGGTTGGGTTTAGAGTTAGGGTTAGTGTTAGGCCTAGGATTAGAGTTAGAGTTAGAGTGACTGTTAGGGTTAGGGTTAGGGTTGGGATTAGGGTTAGGGTAAGATTTATGGTTAGTTTTACGGTTAGGTTTAGGGTTAGGGTTATGCTTTGGGTTAGAGTTAATGTTAGGGGTAGTGTTAGGGTTAGGGTTAGGTTTAGGATTAGGGTTAGGCTTTGGGTTAGAGTTAGAATTAGGGGTGGTGTTAGGGTTAGGGTTATGGCTAGGCTTAAAGTTGGAGATGCAGTTAAGGTTAGAGTAAGGGTCAGGGTTAGGGTTAGTTTCAGGGCTAGGGTTAGGGTTATGGTTAGGGTTAGGGTTAAGGTTAGGAGTAGAGTTTGAGTTAGATTTAGGGTTAGGATTAGGGGTTGGTTTTGGGTTGTTGTTGGCGTTAGTGTTAGGGATGGGGTTGGGGTTAATTTTCGTGTTGGGGTTAGTGTTGGGATTTTGGTTGGTGTTAGGTTTAGGATTTTGTTTGGGTATCGGGTTAGGGTTAGGGTTAGGGTTAGTGTTAGTGTTAGGTTTAGGTTTAGGGTCAGGGTTAGGGTTAGGTTTAGAGTTAGAATTAGAATTATAGTTAGAGATAAGGGTCAGGGTTAGCGTTTGTGTTAGGGTTAAGTTTAGGGCTAGTGTTAGAGTTAGATTTAGAGTTACGGATAGGATTAGGGTTAGGGTCAGGGTTAGGTTCAGGGCTAGGCCTTTGGGTTAGGGTTAGGGCTCTCGTTAGGTTTGGGTTAGGGTTAGGGTTAAGGTTAGGGTTAGCGTTAGTGTTAGGGTTTGCGCTAGGGTTAGAGTTAGAGTTAGGGTTAGAGTTTGGGTTGTGTTTGGGGTTATGGTTAGAGTTAGTGTTAGAGTTAGGGTTAGTTTTAGGGTTAGGGTTAAGGTTTGGGTTAGAATTGAGTTAGAGTTAGGGTTAGGATTAGTGTTAGAGTTAGAGTTAGAGTTAGATTTAGGGTTCGATTTAGAGTTAGGGTTAGGGTTAGGATTTGGGTTAGGGTTAGGGTTAGGGTTAGGGTTAGGGTTAGGGTTAGGGTCAGAGTTAGAGGTAGAGTTAGGGTTACGTTTATGTTTAGGGTTAGGGTTAGATTTATGGTTACGGTTTGGTTTAGGGTTAGGGTAAGAGTTAGATTTAGAGTTAGGGTTAGAGTTAGGGTTAGGGCTAGGGTTAGGTTTAGGGTTAGGTTTAGGTTTAGGGTTTGGTTTCGGGTTTGGGTTAGAGATATAGTTAGGATTAGGGTTAGGGTTAAGATTAGTGTTAGTGTTAGGTTTAGAGTTAGGGTTAGGTTTAGGGTTAGGGTTCGAATTAGGGTTAGGGTTATGGTTAGGGTTAGGTTTAGGGTTAGGGTTAGGGTTAGAGTTAGAGTTAGAGTTAGAGGTAGAGTAGTGTTCAGGTTAGAGTTAGAGTTGGAGTTAGATTTAGTGTTAGGGTTAGGGTTAGAGTTAGAATTAGAGTTAGGGTTAGAGTTAGTGTTAGATTTAGAGTTACAGTTGGGTTTAAGGTTAGGGTTAGAGTTAGAATTAGAGTTAGATTTAGAGTTAGAGTTACATTTAGAGTTACAGTTACAGTTAGGTTTAAGGTTAGTGTTAGAGTTAGAGTTAGAGTTAGCATTATATTTAGGGTTAGGGTTAGGGTTAGATTTATGGTTATGGCTTGGTTTAGGGTTAGGTTAAGAGTTAGGGTTAGATTTGAGTTAGATTAGGGTTAGTGTTAGGGGTAGGTTTAGAGTTAGAGTTAGATTTAGGGTTAGATTTAGAGTTAGAGTTAGATTTAGGGTTAGAGTTAGGGTTAGGGTTAGGGTTAGAATTAGGGTTAGGGTTAGATTTATGGTTAGGGTTAGGTTTAGGGTTAGTGTTAGAGTTACGGTTAGAGTTGAGTTAGAGTTAGGGTTAGATTTAGAGTTAGAGTTAGAGTTAGGGTTAGAGTTAGAGTTAGGGTTAGGGTTAGGTTTAGGGTTAGGGTTAAGGTTAGGGTTACAGTTAGAGTTAGGGTTAGGGTTAGGGTTAGGGTTAGGGTTAGTGTTAGAGTTAAAGTTAGAGGTAGAGTAGTGTTCAGGTTAGAGTTAGAGTTGTAGTTAGATTTAGTGTTAGGGTTAGGGTTAGAGTTAGAATTAGAGTTAGGGTTAGAGTTAGTGTTAGATTTAGAGTTACAGTTGGGTTTAAGGTTAGGGTTAGAGTTAGAATTAGAGTTAGATTTAGAGTTAGAGTTTCATTTAGAGTTACAGTTACAGTTAGTTTTAAGGTTAGGTTTAGGGTCAGGGTTAGGGTTAGGGTTAGGGTTAGGGTTAGGTTCAGGGCTAGGCCTTTGGGTTAGGGTTAGGGCTCTCGTTAGGTTTGGGTTAGGGTTAGGGTTAAGGTTAGGGTTAGCGTTAGTGTTAGGGTTTGCGCTAGGGTTAGAGTTAGAGTTAGAGTTAGGGTTAGAGTTTGGGTTGTGTTTGGGGTTATGGTTAGAGTTAGTGTTAGAGTTAGGGTTAGTTTTAGGGTTAGGGTTAAGGTTTGGGTTCGAATTGAGTTAGAGTTAGGGTTAGGATTAGTGTTAGAGTTAGAGTTAGAGTTCGATTTAGGGTTCGATTTAGAGTTAGGGTTAGGGTTAGGATTTGGGTTAGGGTTAGGGTTAGGGTTAGGGTTAGGGTTAGGGTTAGGGTCAGAGTTAAAGGTAGAGTTAGGGTTACGTTTATGTTTAGGGTTAGGGTTAGATTTATGGTTACGGTTTGGTTTAGGGTTAGGGTAAGAGTTAGATTTAGAGTTAGGGTTAGAGTTACGGTTAGGGCTAGGGTTAGGTTTAGGGTTAGGTTTAGGTTTAGGGTTTGGTTTCGGGTTTGGGTTAGAGATATAGTTAGGATTAGGGTTAGGGTTAAGATTAGTGTTAGTGTTAGGTTTAGAGTTAGGGTTAGGTTTAGGGTTAGGGTTCGAATTAGGGTTAGGGTTATGGTTAGGGTTGGGTTTAGGGTTAGGGTTAGGGTTAGAGTTAGAGTTAGAGTTAGAGGTAGAGTAGTGTTCAGGTTAGAGTTAGAGTTGGAGTTAGATTTAGTGTTAGGGTTAGGGTTAGAGTTAGAATTAGAGTTAGGGTTAGAGTTAGTGTTAGATTTAGAGTTACAGTTGGGTTTAAGTTTAGGGTTAGAGTTAGAATTAGAGTTAGATTTGGAGTTAGAGTTACAGTTAGAGTTACAGTTACAGTTAGGTTTAAGGTTAGGGTTAGAGTTAGAGTTAGAGTTAGCATTTTATTTAGGGTTAGGGTTAGGGTTAGATTTATGGTTATGGCTTGGTTTAGGGTTAGGTTAAGAGTTAGGGTTAGATTTGAGTTAGATTAGGGTTAGTGTTAGGGGTAGGTTTAGAGTTAGAGTTAGATTTAGGGTTAGATTTAGAGTTAGAGTTAGATTTAGGGTTAGAGTTAGGGTTAGGGTTAGGGTTAGAATTAGGGTTAGGGTTAGATTTATGGTTAGGGTTAGGTTTAGGGTTAGTGTTAGAGTTACGGTTAGAGTTGAGTTAGAGTTAGGGTTAGATTTAGAGTTAGAGTTAGAGTTAGGGTTAGAGTTAGAGTTAGGGTTAGGGTTAGGTTTAGGGTTAGGGTTAAGGTTAGGGTTACAGTTAGAGTTAGGGTTAGGGTTAGGGTTAGGGTTAGGGTTAGTGTTAGAGTTAGAGTTAGAGGTAGAGTAGTGTTCAGGTTAGAGTTAGAGTTGTAGTTAGATTTAGTGTTAGGGTTAGGGTTAGAGTTAGAATTAGAGTTAGGGTTAGAGTTAGTGTTAGATTTAGAGTTACAGTTGGGTTTAAGGTTAGGGTTAGAGTTAGAATTAGAGTTAGATTTAGAGTTAGAGTTACATTTAGAGTTACAGTTACAGTTAGGTTTAAGGTTAGGGTTAGAGTTAGAGTTAGAGTTAGCATTATATTTAGGGTTAGGGTTAGGGTTAGAGTTATGGTTATGGCTTGGTTTAGGGTTAGGTTAAGAGTTAGGGTTAGATTTGAGTTAGATTAGGGTTAGTGTTAGGGGTAGGTTTAGAGTTAGAGTTAGATTTAGGGTTAGATTTAGAGTTAGAGTTAGATTTAGGGTTAGAGTTAGGGTTAGGGTTAGGGTTAGAATTAGGGTTAGGGTTAGATTTATGGTTAGGGTTAGGTTTAGGGTTAGTGTTAGATATACGGTTAGAGTTGAGTTAGAGTTAGGGTTAGATTTAGAGTTAGAGTTAGAGTTAGGGTTAGAGTTAGAGTTAGGGTTAGGGTTAGGTTTAGGGTTAGGGTTAAGGTTAGGGTTACAGTTAGAGTTAGGGTTAGGGTTAGGGTTAAGGTTAGGGTTAGGGTTAGTGTTAGGGTTACGGTTAGAGTTAGGGTTAGTGTTAGGGTTAGAGTTAGGGTTAGGGTTCGTTTTCGGATTAGGTTTAGATTTCTAGTTAGAGTTGGAGTTAGAGTTAGAGTTAGAGTTAGTGTTAGAGTTAGGGTTAGAGTTATAGTTAGAGTTAGAGTTAGAGTTAGAGTTAGAGTTAGAGTTAGAGTTAGAGTTAGAGTTAGAGTTAGAGTTAAAGTTAGAGTTAGAGTTAGGGTTAGTTTTTGGGTTATGGTTAGGGTTAGGGTTAGGTTTAAGGTTAGGGTTGGAGTTGGATTTGGAGTTAGAGTTAGAGTTTGAGTTAGATTTAGGGTTAGGGTTAGGTTTACGGTTAGCTTTAGGATTCTGGTTAGAGTCAGAGTAGGAGTTGGAGTTGGAGTTGGAGTTGGAGTTAGATTTAGAGTTTGATTTAGGTTTAGGGTTAGGTTTAGGTTTAGGTTTAGCGTTGAGTTGGAGTTGGAGTTGGAGTTAGAGTTAGAATTATAGTGAAATTTAGGGTTAGAGTTAGGATTAGGGTTAGGTTTAGGGTTATGGTTAGGCTAAGGGTTAGATTTTGGTTTAGGAATAGGGTTTGGGTTAGGGTTAGGGTTAGGGTTAGGGTTTGGTTTAGGTTTACGCTACGAGTTAGAGTTAGTGTTAGTGTTAGTGTTAGGCATGGGTTAGAGTTAGAATTTGATTTAAGGTTAGAGTTAGGGTCAGGGTTAGTGTTAGTGTTAGTGTTAGGGTTAGAGTTAGGGTTAGGGTTCAATTTAGCGTTAAGTTTAGAGTTATAGTTAGAGTTAGAGTTTGAGTTATCGTTAGAGTTAGAGTTAGAGTTAAAGTTAGAGTTAGAGTTATAGTTAGAGTTAGAGTTAGAGTTAAAGTTAGAGTTAGAGTTAGGGTTAGGTTTTGGGTTATGGTTACGGTTAGGGTTACGTTTAGAGTTAGGGTTGGAGTTGGAGTTGGAGTTAGAGTTAGAGTTAGAGATATATTTAGGGTTAGGGTTAGGGTTACGGTTAGTTTTAGGGTTCTGGTACGAGTTGGAGTTGAAGTTGGAGTTGGAGTTGGAGTTAGATTTTGAGTTTGATTTAGGTTTAGGGTTAGGTTTAGGTTTAGGTTTAGCGTTGAGTTGGACTTGGAGTTGGAGTTAGAGTTAGAGTTAGATTTAGCTTTAGGGTTAGAGTTAGGATTAGGGTTAGGTTTAGGGTTATGGTTAGGCTTAGGGTTAGATTTTGGTTCAGGATTAGGCTTTGGGTTAGGGTTAGTGGTCGGGTTAGGGTTAGAATTAGAGTTACGTTTTGGATTGTGGTTAGGGTTAGGGTTGTGGTTGGTGTTCGGGTTAGGGTTAGAGTTAGGGTTAGGGTCAGTGTTAGGGTTAGGGTTAGGTTTAGGGTTAGAGTTAGGCATCGGGTTAGTTTTATGTTTAGCGGTAGGGTTAGGGTTAGGTTTAGCGCTAGGGTTAGGGTTAGGGTTAGATTTAGGGGTAGCGTTTAATCTAGGGTTAGAGTGAGGGTTAGGGTTATGGTTAGTGTTAGTGTTAGGTTTAGAGGTAGGGTTAGAGTTAGATTTTTGGTTTGGATTAAGGTTAGGTTCAGGGCTTGACCTAGGGTTAGGGTTAGGGCTATCATTAGGTTTGGGTTAGGGTTAGGGTTACGGTTAGGGTTAGGGTTAGTTTTAGGGTTTGCGCTAGGGTTAGAGTTAGAGTGAGAGTTAGGGTTAGAGTTTGGGTTGTGTTTGGTGTTCAGGTTAGGGTTAGTGTTAGAGTTATCTTTAGTTTTCTGGTAGGGTTAGGATTAGGCTTTGCATTAGAGTTTGCGTTAGTGTTAGTGATCTGGTTAGTGTTAGGGTTAGGGTTTTGGTTGGAGTTGGAGTTGGGGTTGGAGTTGTGGTTGGGGTTATGGTTAGGGTTAGGTTTAGAGTTAGGGTTAGGTTTAGGGTTAGGGTTAGATTTATTGTTAGGGGTAGGGTAAGGGTTAGGGTTAGCTGTAGGGTTAGAGTTAGACTTAGAGTTACATTTGGGTTAGGGTGGAGGTTGGGGTTGGGGTTGGGGTTGAGGTTGGGGTTAGGTTTAGGGTTTGCGTTAGGGTTAGGTTTAGGGTTAGGGTTAGGGTTAGGTTTTGGTTTAGGGTAATGCTTAGGGTTAGATTTAGTGTTAGGTGTAGGGTTAGTGTTAGGGTTGGCGTAGGGTTAGATATAGAATTAGAGTCACGGTTAGTGTTAGGGTTGGAGTTGGTGTTAGGGTTAGTGTTAGTGTTAGAGTTATCTTTAGTTTTCGGGCAGTGTTAGGTTTAGGCTTTTCATTAGAGTTTGAGTTAGGTTTAGTGATATGGTTAGTGTTACGCTAGTGTTATGTTTGGAGTTGGGTTTAGGGTTCGGGTTAGGGGTAGGGTTAAACCTAGAATTAGAGTTACGGTTAGGGTTAGGGTTAGGGTTAGATTTATGGTTACGGTTTGGTTTAGGGTTAGGTTAAGTTTTAGAGTTTGATTTGAGTTAGATTAGGGTTAGGGTTAGGGTTAGGGTTAGAGTTAGAGTTAGATTTAGGGTTAGATTTAGAGTTAGAGTTAGAGTTAGGGTTAGAGTTAGAGTTAGGGTTAGGGTTAGAGTTAGGGTTAGGGTTAGATTTATGGTTACGGTTTGGTTTAGGGTTAGGGTAAGAGTTAGATTTCGAGTTAGGGTGAGAGTTAGGGTTAGGGCCAGGGTTAGGTTTAGGGTTTTTTTTAGGTTTAGGGTTAGGTTTAGGCTTAGGGTTAGAGATAGAGTTAGGATTAGGTTTAGGGTTAAGATTAGTGTTAGTGTTAGGTTTAGAGTTAGGGACAGTGTTAGGGTTAGGGTTCGAATTAGGGTTAGGGTTTTGGTTAGGGTTAGGTTTAGGGTTAAGGTTAGGGTTAGAGTTAGAGTTAGAGTTAGATTTAAAGTAGTGTTCGGGTTAGAGTTAGAGTTGGAGTTAGATTTAGTGTTAGGGTTAGGGTTAGAGTTAGAATTAGAGTTAGAGTTAGAGTTAGAGTTAGTGTTAGAGTTAGAGTTACATTTCGGTTTAAGGTTAGGGTTAGAGTTAGAATTAGATTTAGATTTAGAGTTAGAGTTTTGGTTAGAGTTAAGGCTAGAGTTAGAGTTAGGCTTACAGTTAGAGTTAGGGTTAGGGTTAGGGTTAGAGTTAGGATTAGAGTTAGAGTTAGAGTTACAGTTACAGCTACAGTTACAGTTAGCTTTAAGGTTAGGGTTAGGGATAGAATTAGAGTTAGAGTTAGAGTTAGAGTTAGAGTTAGGGTTAGGGTTAGAGTTATGGTTAGAGTTAACGTTAGGGTTAGGGTTGGGGTTGGGGTTGGGGTTGGGCTTGGGGTTAGGGTTAGAGTTTCAGTTAGAGTTAGGGTTAGGGTTAGGGTTAGGGTTAGGATTAATGTTAGTGTTAGTGTTAGTGTTAGGTTTAGGGTTCGGGTTGGGGTTGGGGTTGAGGTTAGAGTTAGGTTTAGGGTTAGGGTTCCAGTTCGTGTTACAGTTAGGGTTAGAGTTAGGTTTAGTGTTAGGTTTAGGGTTAGAGTTATAGTTAGATTTTGGGTTTGGGTTAGGGTTAGCATGCGGGTTAGAGTTGAGTTAGAGTTAGGGTTATGGTTCCGGTTTGAGTAGGGTTTGGTTTGGGTGTATGGTTCACGTTAGGTTTAGTTTTAGAGTTAGAGTTAGAGTTAGAATTAGAGTTATAGTTAGGGTTAGGTTTAGGGATAGGGTTAGGGTTAGATTTATGGTTACGGTTTGGTTTAAGTTTAGGTGAAGAGTTAGGGTTAGATTTGATTTAGATTAGGGTTATGGTTAGGGTCAGGGTTAGAGTTAGAGTTAGATTTAGGGTTAGATTTAGAGTTAGAGTTAGAGTTAGGGTTAGATTTAGACTTAGGCTTGGTTAGAGTCAGGTTTAGGGTTAGTGTTAGACTTAGGGTTAGAGTTGAGTTAGAGTTAGGGTTAGATTTAGAGTTAGAGTTAGAGTTAGGGTTAGAGTTAGAGTTAGGGTTAGCGTTAGGTTTAGGGTTAGGGTTAAGGTTAGGGTTACAGTTAGAGTTAGGGTTAGGGTTAGGGTTAGGGTTGGGGTTAGGTTTAGAGTTAGGTTTAGGGTTAGGTTTCGAGTTAGGGTTAGGGTTCAATTTACCATTAAGTTTAGAGTTATAGTTAGAGTTGGAGTTAGAGTTAGAGTTAGTGTTAGAGTTAGAGTTAATGTTAGAGTTAAAGTTATAGTTAGAGTTATAGTTAGAGTTAGAGTTAGGGTTAAAGTTAGAGTTAGAGTTAGCGTTACGTTCTGGGTTATGGTTCGGGTTAGGGTTATGTTTAGGTTTAGGGTTGGCGTTGGAGTTAGAGTTAGAGTTAGAGTTATATTTAGGGTTAGGGTTAGGGTTATGGTTAGTTTTAGGGTTCTGGTTAGAGTTGGAGTTGAAGTTGGAGTTGGAGTTGGAGTTGGAGTTAGATTTAGCGTTTGGTTTAGGTATAGGGTTAGGTTTAGGTTTAGGTTTAGCGTTGGGTTGGAGTTGGAGTTGGAGTTAGAGTTAGAGTTAGAGTTAGCTTTAGGGTTAGAGTTAGGATTAGGGTTAGGTTTAGGGTATGGTTAGGCTAAGGGTTAGATTTTGGTTTAGGATTAGGCTTTGGGTTAGGGTTAGTGGTCGGGTTAGAGTTAGAATTAGAGTTATGTTTAGGATTGCGGTTAGGCTTAGGGTTGGGGTTGGTGTTCGGGTTAGGGTTAGAGTTAAGGTTAGGGTTAGTGTTAGGGTTAGGGTTAGGGTTAGGCTTAGGGTTAGAGTTAGGCATCGGGTTAGATTTAGGTTTAGCGTTAGGGTTAGGGTTACGGTTAGATTTAGTGGTATGGTTAGGATTAGGTTTAGGTTTACACTTAGATTTAGTGTTAGGTTTAGTGTTAGACCTAGTGTTAGAGTTAGAATTAGATTTAGGGTTAGAGTTAGGGTTAGGGTTAGGGTTAGGGTTAGGGTTAGGGATAGGGTTAGGGTTAGGGTTAGGGATAGGGTTAGGGTTAGGGTAAGGGTTAGTGTTAGAGTTATTTTTAGTTTTCGGGCAGGGGTATGATTAGGCTTTGCATTAGTGTTTGAGTTAGGTTTAGTGATATGGTTAGTGTTACGGTTAGTGTTATGGTTGGAGTTGGGTTTGGGGTTGGGGTTGTGGTTGGGGTTATGGTTAGGGTTAGGTTTAGAGTTAGGGTTAGGTTTAGAGTTAGGGTTAGTTTTAGTGTTAGGGGTAGGGTAAGGGTTAGGGTTAGCGGTAGGGTTAGAGTTAGAATTAGAGTTACATTTGGGTTAGGGTTGAGGTTGGGGTTGGGGTTGGGGTTGAGGTTGGGGTTAGGGTTAGGGTTTGCATTAGGGTTAGGTGTAGGGTTAGAGTTAGGGTTAGGGGTAGGGTTAGATATAGAATTAGAGTCACGGTAAGGGTTAGCGTTAGGGTTAAGCTTGGTGTTGGGGTTAGGGTTAGGGTTAGTTTTAGAGTTATCTTTAGTTTTCCGGCAGGGTTATGATTAGGCTTTGCATTAGTGTTTGAGTTACTTTTAGTGTTATGGTTAGTGTTACGGTTATTGTTATGGTTGGTGTTGGGGTTAGGGTTCGGGTTAGAGGTAGGGTTAGACTTAGAATTAGAGTTACGGTTAGGGTTAGGGTTGGGTTTAGGGTTAGACCTTGATTTAGAGTTAGGGTTAGGGTTGGGTTAGGGTTAGGGTTAGGGTTAGGGTTAGGGTTAGGGTTAGGGTTAGGGTTAGGGTTAGAGTTAGGGTTAGGGTTAGGATTAGGGTTAGGGTTAGGGTTAGGGTTAGGGTTTGGGTTAGGGTTAGGGTTAGGGTTATGGATAGGGTTAGGATTAGAGCTATGGTTAGGGTTAGGGTTAGGGTTTGGGTTAGGGTTAGGGTTCTTGTTATGGTTAGGGTTCGGGTTAGTGTTAGGCTTAGAGTTAATTTTGGGGCTAGGGCTAGTGTTAAAGTTCGTGTTGGCGTTGGGTTTGCGGTATGGTTTGGGTTTGGAGTTGGGGTTGGGGATGATGTTAGGGTTAGGGTTAGGGTTAGTGTTGTGTTTGGGATTGGTGTTGGGATTCGGGTTAGGATTAGGGTTGGGTTTAGAGTTAGGGTTAGTGTTAGGCCTAGGATTAGAGTTAGAGTTAGAGTGACTGTTAGGGTTAGGGTTAGGGCTATCGTTAGGTTTGGGTTAGGGTTCGGATTAAGGTTAGAATTAGAGTTAGTGTTAGGGTTTGCGCTAGGGTTAGAGTTAGAGTTAGAGTTAGGGTTAGAGTTTGGGTTGTGGTTGGGGTTAGGGTTAGAGTTAGTGTTAGAGTTAGGGTTAGTTTTAGGGTTAGGGTTAAGGTTTGGGTTTGAATTGAGTTAGAGTTAGGGTTAGGATTAGGGTTTGAGTTAGAGTTAGAGTTAGATTTACGGTTAGATTTAGTTTTAGGGTTAGGGTTAAGGTTTGGGTTTGAATTGAGTTAGAGTTAGGGTTAGGATTAGGGTTTGAGTTAGAGTTAGAGTTAGATTTACGGTTAGATTTAGAGTTAGGGTTAGGGTTAGGGTTAGGGTTAGGGTTAGGGTTAGGGTTAGGGTTAGGGTTGGGGTTAGAGTTAGAGGTAGAGTTAGGGTTACGTTTATGTTTAGGGTTAGTGTTAGATTTATGGTTACGGTTTGGTTTAGGGTTAGGGTAAGAGTTAGATTTAGAGTTAGTGTTAGGGTTAGGGTTAGGGTTAGGGTTAGGGCTACGGTTAGGTTTAGGGTTAGATTTAGTTTTAGGGTTAGATTTAGGGTTAGGGTTAGAGATAGAGTTAGGATTAGGGTTAGGGTTAAGATTAATGTTAGTGTTAGGTTTAGGGTTAATGATAGTGTTAGGGTTAGGGTTTGAAATAGGGTTAGGGTTAGGGTTAGGGTTGGGATTAGGGTTAGGGTAAGATTTATGGTTAGGTTTACAGTTAGGTTTAGGGTTAGGGTTAGTCTTTGGGTTAGAGTTAGTGTTAGGGGTAGTGTTAGGGTTAGGGTTAGGGCTAGGCTTAAAGTTAGAGTTTGAGTTAAGATTAGAGTAAGGGTCAGGTTTAGGCTTAGTTTCAGGGCTAGGGATAGGATTATGGTTAGGGTTAGGGTTAAAGTTAGGTGTAGAGTTTGAGTTAGATTTAGGGTTAGGATTAGGGGTTGGTTTTGGGTTGGTGTTGGGGTTAGTGTTAGGGATGGGGCTGGGGTTAATTTTCGTGTTGGGGTTAGTGTTGGGGTTCTGGTTTGTGTTAGGGTTAGGGTTTTGTTTGGGTATCGGGTTAGGGTTAGTGTTAGGGTTAGTGTTAGGTTTAGGGTTAGGGTCAGGGTTAGGGTTAGGGTTAGAGTTAGAATTAGAATTATAGTTAGAGATAAGGGTCAGGGTTAGCGTTAGTGTTAGGGTTAAGTTTAGGGCTATTGTTAGAGTTAGAGTTAGAGTTATGGATAGGGTTAGGGTTAGGGTTAGGGTTAGGGTTAGTTTCAGGGCTAGGCCTAGGGTTAGGGTTAGGGCTATCGTTAGGTTTGGGTTAGGGTTCGGATTAAGGTTAGAATTAGAGTTAGTGTTAGGGTTTGCGCTAGGGTTAGAGTTAGAGTTAGAGTTAGGGTTAGAGTTTGGGTTGTGGTTGGGGTTAGGGTTAGAGTTAGTGTTAGAGTTAGGGTTAGTTTTAGGGTTAGGGTTAAGGTTTGGGTTTGAATTGAGTTAGAGTTAGGGTTAGGATTAGGGTTTGAGTTAGAGTTAGAGTTAGATTTACGGTTAGATTTAGAGTTAGGGTTAGGGTTAGGGTTAGGGTTAGGGTTAGGGTTAGGGTTAGGGTTGGGGTTAGAGTTAGAGGTAGAGTTAGGGTTACGTTTATGTTTAGGGTTAGTGTTAGATTTATGGTTACGGTTTGGTTTAGGGTTAGGGTAAGAGTTAGATTTAGAGTTAGTGTTAGGGTTAGGGTTAGGGTTAGGGCTAGGGTTAGGTTTAGGGTTAGATTTAGGTTTAGGGTTAGGTTTAGGGTTAGGGTTAGAGATAGAGTTAGGATTAGGGTTAGGGTTAAGATTAATGTTAGTGTTAGGTTTAGAGTTAGGGATAGTGTTAGGGTTAGGGTTTGAAATAGGGTTAGGGTTATGGTTAGGGTTAGGTTTCGGTTTAAGGTTAGGGTTAGAGTTAGAGTTAGAGTTAGAGTTAGAGTAGTGTTCGGGTTAGAGTTAGAGTTGGAGTTAGATTTAGTGTTAGGGTTAGGGTTAGAGTTAGAATTAGAGTTAGAGTTAGAGTTAGAGTTAGTGGTAGAATTAGAGTTACAGTTCGGTTTAAGGTTATGGTTAGTGTTGGAATTAGAGTTAGATTTAGAGTTAGAGTTAGAGTTAGATTTAAGGCTAGAGTTAGAGTTAGGGTTACAGTTAGAGTTAGGGTTATGGTTAGGGTTAGAGTTAGAATTAGAGTTAGAGTTAGAGTTACACTTACAGTTACAGTTACAGTTAGGTTTAAGGTTAGGGTTGGAGATAGAATTAGAGTTAGAGTTAGAGTTAGAGTTAGAGTTAGGGTTTGGGTTAGAGTTGGGGTTGTGGTTGGTGTTGGGGTTGGGTTTGGGGTTAGGGTTAGAGTTTCAGTTAGAGTTAGGGTTATGGTTAGGGTTAGAGTTAGAATTAGAGTTAGAGTTAGAGTTACACTTACAGTTACAGTTACAGTTAGGTTTAAGGTTAGGGTTGGAGATAGAATTAGAGTTAGAGTTAGAGTTAGAGTTAGAGTTAGGGTTAGGGTTAGAGTTATGGTTAGAGTTAGCGTTAGGGTTAGAGTTGGGGTTGTGGTTGGTGTTGGGGTTGGGTTTGAGGTTAGGGTTAGAGTTTCAGTTAGAGTTAGGGTTATGGTTAGGGTTAGAGTTAGAATTAGAGTTAGAGTTAGAGTTACACTTACAGTTACAGTTACAGTTAGGTTTAAGGTTAGGGTTGGAGATAGAATTAGAGTTAGAGTTAGAGTTAGAGTTAGAGTTAGGGTTAGGGTTAGAGTTATGGTTAGAGTTAGCGTTAGGGTTAGAGTTGGGGTTGTGGTTGGTGTTGGGGTTGGGTTTGGGGTTAGGGTTAGAGTTTCAGTTAGAGTTAGGGTTAGGGTTAGGGTTAGGGTTAGGATTAATGTTAGTGTTAGTGTTAGTGTTAGGGTTAGGGTTCGGGTTGGGGTTGGGGTTGAGGTTAGAGTTAGGTTTACAGTTAGGGTTCGGGTTTGTGTTACAGTTAGGGTTAGAGTTAGGGTTAGTGTTAGTTTTAGGGTTAGAGTTATAGTTAGATTTAGGGTTTGGGTTAGGTTTAGCATGCGGGTTAGAGTTGAGTTAGAGTTAGGGTTATGGTTCCGGTTTGAGTATGGCTTGGTTTGGGTGTATAGTTAGGGTCAGGTTTAGTTTTAGATTTAGAGTTAGAGTTAGAATTAGAGTCAGAGTTAGGGTTAGGTTTAGGGATAGGGTTAGGGTTAGATTTATGGTTACGGTTTGGTTTAAGGTTAGGTTAAGAGTTAGGGTTAGATTTGAGTTAGATTAGGGTTAGGGTTAGGGTTAGAGTTAGAGTTAGATTTAGGGTTAGATTTAGAGTTAGAGTTAGAATTAGGGTTTGATTTAGATTTAGGCTTAGGGTTAGAGTTAGGTTTAGGGTTAGATTTATGGTTAGGGTTAGGTTTAGGGTTAGTGTTAGAGTTAGGGTTAGAGTTGAGTTAGAGTTAGGGTTAGATTGAGAGTTAGAGTTAGAGTTAGGGTTAGAGTTAGAGTTAGGGTTAGCGTTAGGTTTAGGGTTAGGGTTAGGTTTAGAGTTAGGTTGAGGGTTAGTTTTAGAGTTAGGGTTAGGGTTCAATTTAGCGTTAAGTTTAGAGTTATAGTTAGAGTTGGAGTTAGAGTTAGAGTTAGTGTTAGAGTTAGAGTTAGAGTTAGAGATAAAGTTATAGTTAGAGTTAAATTTAGAGTTAGAGTTAGAGTTAAAGTTAGAGTTAGAGTTAGGGTTAGCTTTTGGGTTATGGTTAGGTTTAGGGTTATGTTTAGGGTAAGGGTTGGAGTTGGAGTTGGAGTTAGAGTTAGAGTTAGAGTTATATTTAGGGTTAGGGTTAGGGTTACGGTTAGTTTTAGGGTTCTGGTAAGAGTTGGAGTTGAAGTTGGAGTTGGAGTTGGAGTTAGATTTAGAGTTTGATTTAGGTATAGGGTTAGGTTTAGGATTAGGTTTAGCGTTGGGTTGGAGTTGGAGTTGGAGTTAGAGTTAGCTTTAGGGTTAGAGTTAGGATTAGGGTTAGGTTTAATGGTTATGGTTAGGCTAAGGGTTAGATTTTGGTTTAGGATTAGGCTTTGGGTTAGGGTTAGTGGTCGGGTTAGAGTTAGAATTAGAGTTACGTTTAGGATTGTGGTTAGGGTTAGGGTTGGGGTTGGTGTTCGGGTTAGGGTTAGAGTTAGGGGTAGGGTTAGTGTTAGGGTTAGGGTTAGCGTTAGGTTTAGGGTTAGAGTTAGGCATCGGGTTAGGTTTAGGTTTAGCGGTAGGGTTAGGGTTAGGTTTAGCGTTAGGGTTAGCGTTGGGGTTAGATTTAGGGGTAGGATTTAATCTAGGGTTAGAGTTAGGGTTAGGGTTAGGGCTAGGCTTAAAGTTAGAGTTTCAGTTAAGATTAGAGTAAGGATCAGGGTTAGGGTTAGTTTCAGGGCTAGGGTTAGGATTATGGTTAGTGTTAGGGTTAAGGTTAGGGGTAGAGTTTGAGTTAGATTTAGGGTTAGGATTAGGGGTTGGTTTTGGGTTGGTGTTGGGGTTAGTGTTAGGGATGGGGCTGGGGTTAATTTTCGTGTTGGGGTTAGTGTTGGGGTTCTTTTTTGTTTTAGGGTTAGGGTTTTGTTTGGGTATCGGGTTAGGGTTAGTGTTAGGGTTAGTGTTAGGTTTAGGGTTAGGGTCAGGGTTAGGGTTAGGGTTAGTGTTAGATTTAGAATTATAGTTAGAGATAAGGGTCAGGGTTAGCGTTAGTGTTAGGGTTAAGTTTAGGGCTTTTGTTAGAGTTAGAGTTAGAGTTATGGATAGGGTAAGGGTTAGGGTTAGGGTTAGGATTAGTTTCAGGGCTAGGCCTAGGGTTAGGGTTAGGGCTATCGTTAGGTTTGGGTTAGGGTTCGGATTAAGGTTAGAATTAGAGTTAGTGTTAGGGTTTGCGCTAGGGTTAGAGTTAGAGTTAGAGTTAGGGTTAGAGTTTGGGTTGTGGTTGGGGTTAGGGTTAGAGTTAGTGTTAGAGTTAGGGTTAGTTTTAGGGTTAGGGTTAAGGTTTGGGTTTGAATTGAGTTAGAGTTAGAGTTAGGATTAGGGTTTGAGTTAGAGTTAGAGTTAGATTTACGGTTAGATTTAGAGTTAGGGTTAGGGTTAGGGTTAGGGTTAGGGTTAGGGTTAGGGTTGGGGTTAGAGTTAGAGGTAGAGTTAGGGTTACGTTTATGTTTAGGGTTAGTGTTAGATTTATGGTTACGGTTTGGTTTAGGGTTAGGGTAAGAGTTAGATTTAGAGTTAGTGTTAGAATTAGGGTTAGGGCTAGGGTTAGGTTTAGGGTTAGATTTAGGTTTAGGGTTAGGTTTATGGTTAGGGTTAGAGATAGAGTTAGGATTAGGGTTAGGGTTAAGATTAGTGTTAGTGTTAGTTTTAGAGTTAGGGATAGTGTTAGGGTTAGGGTTTGAAATAGGGTTAGGGTTATGGTTAGGGTTAGGTTTCGGTTTAAGGTTAGGGTTAGAGTTAGAGTTAGAGTTAGGGTTAGAGTAGTGTTCGGGTTAGAGTTAGAGTTGGAGTTAGATTTAGTGTTAGGGTTAGGGTTAGAGTTAGAATTAGAGTTAGAGTTAGAGTTAGAGTTAGTGTTAGAGTTAGAGTTACAGTTCGGTTTAAGGTTAGGGTTAGTGTTGGAATTAGAGTTAGATTTAGACTTAGAATTAGAGTTAGATTTAAGGCTAGAGTTAGAGTTAGGGTTACAGTTAGAGTTAGGGTTATGGTTAGGGTTAGAGTTAGAATTAGAGTTAGAGTTAGAGTTACAGTTACAGTTACAGTTACAGTTAGGTTTAAGGTTAGGGTTGGAGATAGAATTAGAGTTAGAGTTAGAGTTAGAGTTAGAGTTAGAGTTAGGGTTAGGGTTAGAGTTATGGTTAGAGTTAGCGTTAGGGTTAGAGTTGGGGTTGTGGTTGGGGTTGGGGTTGGGTTTGGGGTTAGGGTTAGAGTTTCAGTTAGAGTTAGGGTTAGGGTTAGGGTTAGGGTTAGGATTAATGTTAGTGTTAGTGTTAGTGTTAGGGTTAGGGTTCGGGTTGGGGTTGGGGTTGAGGTTAGCGTTAGGTTTACGGTTAGGGTTCGGGTTTGTGTTACAGTTAGGGTTAGAGTTAGGGTTAGTGTTAGTTTTAGGGTTAGAGTTATAGTTAGATTTAGGGTTTGGGTTAGGGTTAGCATGCAGGTTAGAGTTGAGTTAGAGTTAGGGTTATGGTTCCGGTTTGAGTATGGCTTGGTTTGGGTGTATGGTTAGGGTCAGGTTTAGTTTTAGATTTAGAGTTAGAGTTAGAATTAGAGTCAGAGTTAGGGTTAGGTTTAGGGATAGGGTTAGGGTTAGATTTATGGTTACGGTTTGGTTTAAGGTTAGGTTAAGAGTTAGGGTTAGATTTGAGTTAGATTAGGGTTAGGGTTAGGGTTAGAGTTAGAGTTAGATTTAGGGTTAGATTTAGAGTTAGAGTTAGAGTTAGGGTTTGATTTAGATTTAGGCTTTGGGTTAGAGTTAGGTTTAGGGTTAGATTTATGGTTAGGGTTAGGTTTAGGGTTAGTGTTAGAGTTAGGGTTAGAGTTGAGTTAGAGTTAGGGTTAGATTGAGAGTTAGAGTTAGAGTTAGGGTTAGAGTTAGAGTTAGGGTTAGCGTTAGGTTTAGGGTTAGGGTTAGGTTTAGAGTTAGGTTGAGGGTTAGTTTTAGAGTTAGGGTTAGGGTTCAATTTAGCGTTAAGTTTTGAGTTATAGTTAGAGTTGGAGTTAGAGTTAGAGTTAGTGTTAGAGTTAGAGTTAGAGTTAGAGTTAAAGTTATAGTTAGAGTTAAAGTTAGAGTTAGAGTTAGAGTTAAAGTTAGAGTTAGAGTTAGGGTTAGCTTTTGGGTTATGGTTAGGTTTAGGGTTATGTTTAGGGTAAGGGTTGGAGTTGGAGTTGGAGTTAGAGTTAGAGTTAGAGTTATATTTAGGGTTAGGGTTAGGGTTACGGTTAGTTTTAGGGTTCTGGTAAGAGTTGGAGTTGAAGTTGGAGTTGGAGTTGGAGTTAGATTTAGATTTTGATTTAGGTATAGGGTTAGGTTTAGGATTAGGTTTAGCGTTGGGTTGGAGTTGGAGTTGGAGTTAGAGTTAGCTTTAGGGTTAGAGTTAGGATTAGGGTTAGGTTTAGGGTTATGGTTAGGCTAAGGGTTAGATTTTGGTTTAGGATTAGGCTTTGGGTTAGGGTTAGTGGTCGGGTTAGAGTTAGAATTAGAGTTACGTTTAGGATTGTGGTTAGGGTTAGGGTTGGGGTTGGTGTTCGGGTTAGGGTTAGAGTTAGGGGTAGGGTTAGTGTTAGGGTCAGGGTTAGCATTAGGTTTAGGGTTAGAGTTAGGCATCGGGTTAGGTTTAGGTTTAGCGGTAGGGTTAGGGTTACGTTTAGCGTTAGGGTTAGCGTTAGGGTTAGATTTAGGGGTAGGATTTAATCTAGGGTTAGAGTTAGGGTTAGGGTTATGGTTAGGATTATGTTTAGGTTTACGCTTCGATTTAGTGTTAGGGTTAGTGTTAGACCTAGGGTTAGAGTTAGAATTAGATTTAGGGTTAGAGTTAGTGTTAGGGTTAGGGTTAGGGTTAGTGTTAGGGTTAGGGTTAGTGTTAGAGTTATCTTTAGTTTTTGGGCAGAGTTATGATTAGTCTTTGCATTAGTGTTTGAGTTAGTTTTAGTGATATGGTTAGTGTTACGGTTAGTGTTATGGTTGGAGTTGGGGTTAGGGTTCGGGTTAGAAGTAGGATTAGACTTAGAATTAGAGTTACGGTTATGGTTGGGTTAGGGTTAGGGTTAGGTTTAGAGTTAGGTTAATGGTTAGGGTTAGGGTTATGATTAGGGTTAGGGTTAGAGTTAGGGTTAGGGTTTGGGTTAGGGTTAGGGCTAGGGTTATGGATAGGGTTAAGATTAGGGTTAGGGTTAGGGTTAGGGTTAGGGTTAGGCTTTGGGTTAGGATTAGGGTTCGTGTTACGTTTAGAGTTCGTGTTCGTGTTAGGCTTAGAGTTAATTATGGGGCTAGTGTTACTGTTAAGGTTAGTGTTGGCGTTGGGTTTGCGGTATGGCTTGGGTTTGGAGTTGGGGTTGGGGATGATGTTAGGGTTAGGATTAGGGTTAGTGTTGTGTTTGGGATTGGTGTTGGGATTCGGGTTAGGATTAGGGTTGGGTTTAGAGTTAGGGTTAGTGTTAGGCCTAGGATTAGAGTTAGAGTTAGAGTGACTGTTAGGGTTAGGGTTAGGGTTGGGATTAGGGTTAGGGTAAGATTTATGGTTAGGTTTACGGTTAGGTTTAGGGTTAGGGTTAGGCTTTGGGTTAGAGTTAGAATTAGGGGTAGTGATAGGGTTAGGGTTAGGGCTAGGCTTAAAGTTAGAGATGGAGTTAAGGTTAGAGTAAGGGTCAGGGTTAGGGTTAGTTTCAGGGCTAGGGTTTGTGTTATGGTTAGGGTTAGGGTTAAGGTTAGGGGTAGAGTTTGAGTTAGATTTAGGCTTAGGATTAGGGGTTGGTTTTGGGTTGGTGTTGGGGTTAGTGTTAGGGATGGGGTTGGGGTTAAATTTCGTGTTGGGGTTAGTGTTGGGGTTCTGGTTGGTGTTAGGGTTAGTGTTTTGTTTGGGTATCGCGTTAGGGTCAGGGTTAGGGTTAGTGTTAGATTTAGAATTAGAATTATAGTTAGAGATAAGGGTCAGGGTTCGCGTTAGTGTTAGGGTAAACTTTAGGGCTAGTGTTAGAGTTAGAGTTAGAGTTACGGATAGGGTTAGGGTTAGGGTTAGGGTTAGGGTTAGGTTCAGGGCTAGGCCTAGGGTTAGGGTTAGGGCTATCGTTAGGTTTGGGTTAGGGTTAGGGTTAAGGTTAGGGTTAGGGTTAGTGTTAGGGTTTGCTCTAGGGTTAGAGTTAGAGTTAGAGTTAGGGTTCGAGTTTGGGTTGTGTTTGGTGTTAGGGTTAGAGCTAGTGTTAGAGTTAGGGTTAGTTTTAGGGTTAGGGTTAAGGTTTGGGTTAGAATTGAGTTAGAGTTATGGTTAGGATTAGGGTTAGAGTTAGAGTTAGAGTTAGATTTAGGGTTAGATTTATAGTCAGGGTTAGGGTTAGGGTTAGGGTTAGGGTTAGGTTTTGGGTTAGGTTTAGGGTTAGGGTTAGGGTTAGAGTTAGAGGTAGAGTTAGTGTTACGTTTATGTTTGGGGTTAGGGTTAGATTTATAGTTACGGTTTGGTTTAGGGTTAGGGTAAGTGTTAGATTTAGAGTTAGGGTTAGAGTTAGGGTTAGGGCTAGGGTTAGGTTTAGGGTTAGGTTTAGGTTTAGGGTTAGGTTTAGTGTTAGGGTCAGAGATAGAGTTAGGATTAGGGTTAGGTTTAAGATTAGTTTTAGTGTTAGGTTTAGAGATAGGGATAGTGTTAGGGTTAAGGTTCGAATTAGGGTTAGAGTTATGGTTAGGGTTAGGTTTAGGGTTAAGGTCAGGGTTAGAGTTAGAGTTAGAGTTAGAGTTAGAGTATTGTTCGGGTTAGAGTTAGTGTTGGAGTTAGATTTAGTGTTAGGGTTAGGGTTAGAGTTAGAATTAGAGTTAGAGTTAGAGTTAGAGTTAGTGTTATATTTAGAGTTACAGTTCGGTTTAAGGTTCGGTTAGAGTTAGAATTAGAGTTAAATTTAGAGTTAGAGTTAGAGTTAGAGTTAAGGCTAGAGTTAGAGTTAGGGTTACAGTTAGAGTTAGGGTTATGGTTAGGGTTAGAGTTAGAATTAGAGTTAGAGTTACAGTTACAGTTACAGTTACAGTTCGGTTTAAGGTTAGGGTTGGAGATAGAATTAGAGTTAGAGTTAGAGTTAGGGTTAGGGTTAGATTTATGGCTAGAGTTAGCGTTAGAGTTATGGTTGGGGTTGGCGTTGGGGTCGGGGTTGGGTTTGGGGTTAGGGTTAGAGTTTCAGTTAGAGTTAGGGTTAGGGTTAGGGTTAGGGTTAGGATTAATGTTAGTGTTAGTGTTAGTGTTAGGGTTAGGGTTCTGGTTGGGGTTGGGGTTGAGGTTAGAGTTAGGTTTAGGTTTAGGATTCGGGTTAGTGTTACAGTTAGGGTTAGAGTTAGGTTTAGGGTTAGAGTTATAGTCAGGTTTAGGGTTTGGGTTAGGGTTAACATGCGGGTTAGATTTGAGTTAGAGTTAGGGTTATGGTTCCGGTTTGAGTAGGGTTTGGTTTGGGTGTATGGTTAGGGTTAGGTTTAGTTTTTGAGTTAGAGTTAGAGTTAGAATTAGAGTTAGGGTTAGGGTTATGTTTAGGGATAAGGTTAGGGTTAGATTTACGGTTACGGTTTGGTTTAAGGTTAGGTTAAGAGTTAGGGTTAGATTTGAGTTAGATTAGGGTTAGGGTTAGGGTTAGGGGTAGAGTTAGAGTTAGATTTAGGGTTAGATTTAGAGTTAGAGTTAGAGTTAGGGTTAGAGTTACAGTTAGGCTTAGGGTTAGAGTTAGGTTTAGGGTTAGATTTTTGGCTAGGGTTAGGTTTAGGGTTAGTGTTAGAGTTAGGGTTAGAGTTGAGTTAGAGTTAGGGTTAGATTTAGAGTTAGAATTAGAGTTAGGGTTAGAGTTAGAGTTAGGGTTAGCGTTAGGTTTAGGGTTAGGGTTAAGGTTAGGGTTACAGTTAGAGTTAGGGTTAGGGTTAGGGTTAGGGTTAGAGTTAGGTTTAGGGTTAGGGTTAGAGTTAGGGTTAGGGTTCAATTTAGCGTTAAGTTTAGAGTTATAGTTAGAGTTGGAGTTAGAGTTAGAGTTAGTGTTAGAGTTAGAGTTAAAGTTAGAGTTAGAGTTATAGTTAGAGTTAGAGTTTGAGTTATAGTTAGAGTTAGAGTTAGAGTTAAAGTTAGAGTTTGAGTTATAGTTAGAGTTAAAGTTAGATTTTGAGTTATAGTTAGAGTTAGAGTTAGAGTTAAAGTTAGAGTTAGAGTTAGGGTTAGGTTTTGGGTTATGGTTAGGGTTAGGGTTACGTTTAGGGTTAGGGTTGGAGTTGGAGTTGGAGTTAGAGTTAGAGTTAGAGATATATTTAGGGTTAGGGTTAGGGTTACGGTTAGTTTTAGGGTTCTGGTAAGAGTTGGAGTTGAAGTTGGAGTTGGAGTTGGAGTTGGAGTTAGATTTTGAGTTTGATTTAGGTTTAGGGTTAGGTTTAGGTTTAAGTTTAGCGTTGAGTTGGACTTGGAGTTGGAGTTAGAGTTAGAGTTAGATTTAGCTTTAGGGTTAGAGTTAGGATTAGGGTTAGGTTTAGGGTTATGGTTAGGCTAAGGGTTAGATTTTGGTTTAGGATTAGGCTTTGGGTTAGGGTTAGTGGTCGGGTTAGGGTTAGAATTAGAGTTACGTTTTGGATTGTGGTTAGGGTTAGGGTTGTGGTTGGTGTTCGGGTTAGGGTTAGAGTTAGGGTTAGGGTTAGTGTTAGGGTTAGGGTTAGGTTTAGGGTTAGAGTTAGGCATCGGGTTAGTTTTATGTTTAGCGGTAGGGTTAGGGTTAGGTTTAGCGCTAGGGTTAGGGTTAGGGTTAGATTTAGGGGTAGGGTTTAATCTAGGGTTAGAGTTAGGGTTAGGGTTATGGTTAGTGTTAGTGTTAGGTTTAGAGGTAGGGTTAGAGTTAGATTTAGGGTTTGGTTTAGGGTTAGGTTCAGGGCTTGACCTAGGGTTAGGGTTAGGGCTATCGTTAGGTTTGGGTTAGGGTTAGGGTTACGGTTAGGGTTAGGGTTAGTTTTAGAGTTCGCGCTAGGGTTAGAGTTAGAGTGAGAGTTAGGGTTAGAGTTTGGGTTGTGTTTGGTGTTCAGGTTAGGGTTAGTGTTAGAGTTATCTTTAGTTTTCTGGTAGGGTTAGGATTAGGCTTTGCATTAGAGTTTGCGTTAGTTTTAGTGATGTGGTTAGTGTTAGGGTTAGGGTTTTGGTTGGAGTTGGAGTTGGGGTTGGAGTTGTGGTTGGGGTTATGGTTAGGGTTAGGTTTAGAGTTAGGGTTAGGTTTAGGGTTAGGGTTAGATTTATTGTTAGGGGTAGGGTAAGGGTTAGGTTTAGCTGTAGGGTTAGAGTTAGACTTAGAGTTACATTTGGGTTAGGGTGGAGGTTGGGGTTGGGGTTGGGGTTGAGGTTGGGGTTAGTGTTAGGGTTTGCGTTAGGGTTAGGTTTAGGGTTAGGGTTAGGGTTAGGTTTTGGTTTAGGGTAATGCTTAGGGTTAGATTTAGTTTTAGGTGTAGGGTTAGTGTTAGGGTTGGGGGTAGGGTTAGATATAGAATTAGAGTCACGGTTAGGGTTAGGGTTGGAGTTGGGGTTATGGTTAGTGTTAGTGTTAGAGTTATCTTTAGTTTTCGTGCAGTGTTAGGTTTAGGCTTTGCATTAGAGTTTGTGTTAGGTTTAGTGATATGGTTAGTGTTACGCTTAGTGTTATGTTTGGAGTTGGGGTTAGGGTTCGGGTTAGGGGTAGGGTTAAACCTAGAATTAGAGTTACGGTTAGGGTTAGGGTTAGGGTTAGATTTATGGTTACGGTTTGGTTTAGGGTTAGGTTAAGTTTTAGAGTTTGATTTGAGTTAGATTAGGGTTAGGGTTAGGGTTAGGGTTAGAGTTAGAGTTAGATTTAGGGTTAGATTTAGAGTTAGAGTTAGAGTTAGGGTTAGAGTTAGAGTTAGGGTTAGGTTTAGAGTTAGGGTTAGGGTTAGATTTATGGTTAGGGTTAGGTTTAGGGTTAGTGTTAGAGTTAGGGTTAGAGTTGAGTTAGAGTTAGGGTTTGATTTAGAGTTAGAGTTAGGGTTAGGGTTAGAGTTACAGTTAGGGTTAGCGTTAGGTTTAGGGTTAGGTTTAAGGTTAGGGTTCGGGTTACGGTTAGAGTTAGGGTTAGGGTTGGGGTTAGATTTAGGTTTAGGGTTAGGGATAGATTTAGGGTTAGGGTTCATTTTAGCGTTAAGTTTAGAGTTATAGTTAGAGTTGGAGTTAGAGTTAGAGCTAGTGTTAGAGTTAGATTTAGAGTTAGAGTTAAAGTTATAGTTAGAGTTATAGTTAGAGTTAGAGTTAGAGTTAAAGTTACAGTTAGAGTTAGGGCTAGGTTTTGGGTTATGGTTAGGGTTAGGGTTAGGTTTAGGGTTAGTGTTGGAGTTGGAGTTAGAGTTATAGTTAGAGTTATATTTAGGGTTAGGGTTAGGGTTACGGTTAGGTTTAGGGTTCTGGTTAGAGTTGGAGTTGAAGTTGGAGTTGGAGTTGGAGTTGGAGTTAGATTTAGAGTTTGATTTAGGTTTAGGGTTAGGTTTAGGTTTAGGTTTATCGTTGGGTTGGAGTTGGAGTTGGAGTTAGAGTTAGAGTTAGAGTTAGCTTTAGGGTTAGAGTTAGGATTAGGGTTAGGTTTAGGGTTATGGTTAGGCTAAGGGTTAGATTTTGGTTTAGGATTAGGGTTTGGGTTAGGGCTAGTGGTCGGGTTAGAGTTAGAAATAGAGTTACGTTTAGGATTGCGGTTAGGGTTAGGGTTGGGGTTGGTGTTCGGGTTAGGGTTAGAGTTAGGGTTAGGGTTAGTGTTAGGGTTAGGGTTAGGGTTAGGTTTAGGGTTAGAGTTAGGGTTAGGGTTAGATTTAGGTGTAGGGTTTAATCTAGGGTTAGAGTTAGGTTTATGGTTATGGTTAGGATTAGGTTTAGGCTTACGCTTAGAGTTAGTGTTAGGGTTAGTGTTAGATCTAGGGTTAGAGTTAGAATTTGATTTAGGGTTAGAGTTAGGCTCAGGGTTAATGTTTGTGTTCGTGTTAGGGTTAGAGGTAGGGTTAGAGTTAGATTTAGGGTTAGGATTAGGGTTAGTTTCAGTGCTAGGCCTACGTTTAGGGTTAGGGCTATTGTTAGGTTTGGGTTAGGGTTAGTGTTACGGTTAGGGTTAGGGTTAGTGGTGGGTTTGCGCTAGGGTTAGAGTTAGAGTGAGAGTTAGGGTTAGAGTTTGGGTTGTGTTTGGGGTTAGGGTTAGGGTTAGTGTTAGAGTTATCTTTAGTTTTCTGGTAGGGTTAGGATTAGGCTTTGCATTAGAGTTTGCGTTAGTGTTAGTGATATGGTTAGTGTTAGGGTTAGGGTTATGGTTGGAGTTGGAGTTGGGGTTGGGGTTGTGGTTGGGGTTATGGTTAGGGTTAGGTTTAGAGTTAGGGTTAGGGTTAGCGGTAGGGTTAGAGTTAGAATTAGAGTTACATTTGGGTTAGGGTTGAGGTTGGGGTTGGGGTTGGGGTTGAGGTTGGGGTTAGGGTTAGGGATTGCGATAGGGTTAGGTTTTGGGTTAGGGTTAGGGTTAGGTTTTGGGTTAGGCTAACGCTTAGGGTTAGATTTAGTGTTAGGTGTAGGGTTAGAGTTAGGGTTAGGGGTAGGGTTAGATATAGAATTAGAGTCACGGTTAGGGTTAGGGTTAGGGTTAGGGTTGGAGTTGGGGTTAGGGTTAGGGTTAGTGTTAGAGTTATCTTTAGTTTTCGGGCAGGGTTAGGATTAGGCTTTGCATTAGAGTTTGAGTTAGGTTTAGTGATATTTTTAGTGTTAAGTTTAGTGTTATGGTTGGAGTTGGGGTTAGGGTTCGGGTTAGAGGTAGGGTTAGACTTAGAATTAGAGTTACGGTTAGGGTTAGGGTTAGGTTTAGGGCTAGACCTAGATTTAGAGTTAGGGTTAGTGTCGGGTTAGGGTTATTGCTTAGTTTAGAGTTACGGCAATGGTTAGGGTTTGGCCTTGGGTTAGGGTTAGGGTTAGGGTTAGCGTTAGGTTTAGAGTTATGGATAGGGTTAGGATTACGGTTAGGGTTATTGTTAGGGTTAGGGTTAGGGTTTGGGTTAGGGTTAGGTTTAGTGTTTTGTTTAGGCTTAGGGTTAGTGTTTGGCTTCGAGTTAATTTTGGGGTTAGGGTTATTGTTAGGGTTTGTGTTGGCGTTGGGTTTGCGGTATGGGTTGGTTTGGTGTTGGGGTTGGGGATGGTGTTAGGGTTAGGGTTAGGTTAGTGTTGTTGTTGGGATTGGTGTTGGGATTCGGGTTAGAATTAGGGTTGGGTTTAGAGTTAGGGTTAGTGTTAGGCCTAGGATTAGAGTTAGAGTTAGAGTGACGGTTAGGTTTGGTGTTAGGGTTGGGGTTAGGTTTAGGGTAAGATTTATGGTTAGGTTTACGGTTAGGTTTAGGGTTAGGGTTAGTGTTAGGGTTAGGGTTAGGTTTAGGGTTAGGGTTAGGCTTTGGGTTAGAGTTAGAGGTAGGGGTAGTGTTAGGGTTAGGGTTAGGGCTAGGCTTAAAGTTAGAGATGGAGTTAAGGTTAGAGTAATGGTCAGGGTTAGGGTTAGTGTTTGGGCTAGTGTTAGGGTTATGGTTAGGGTTATGGTTAACGTTAGTGGTAGAGTTTGAGTTAGATTTAGGGTTTGGATTAGGGTTTGGTTTTGGGTTGGTGGTGGGGTTAGTGTTTGGGATGGGGTTGAGTTTAATTTTCGTGTTGGGTTTTGTGTTGGGGTTCTGATTGGTGTTAGGGTTAGGATTTTGTTTCGGTATCGGGTTACGTTTAGGGTTAGGATTAGTGTTAGGGTTAGTGTTAGGTTTAGGGTTAGGGTCACGGTTAGGGTTAGGGTTAGAGTTAGAATTAGAATTATAGTTAGAGATAAGGGTCAGGGTTAGCGTTCGTGTTAGGGTTAAGTTTTGGGCTAGAATTAGAGTTAGAGTTAGAGCTAGGGATAGGGTTAGGGTTTGGGTTAGGGTTAGGGTTAGGTTCAGGGCTAGGCCTAGGGTTAGGGTTAGGGCTATCGTTAGGTTTGGGTTAGGGTTAGGGTTAAGGTTATTGTTAGGGTTAGTGTTAGGGTTTGCGCTAGGGTTAGAGTTAGAGTTATAGTTAGGGTTAGAGTTTGGGTTGTGTTTGGGTTTAGGGTTAGGGTTAGTGTTAGAGTTATCTTTCGTTTTCGGGCAGGGTTATGATTAGGCTTTGCATTAGAGTTTGAGTTAGGTTTAGTGATATGGTTAGTGTTACGGTTAGTGTTATGGTTGGAGTTGGGGTTAGGGTTCGGTTTAGAGGTAGGGTTAGACTTTGATTTAGAGTTACGGTTAGGGTTAGGGTTAGGTTTCGGGCTAGACCTAGATTTAGAGTTAGGGTTAGGGTTGGGTTAGGGTTAGGGTTAGGTTTAGAGTTAGGTTAATGGTTAGGGTTAGGGTTAGGGTTAGGATTCGGGTTCGGGTTAGGGTTAGGCTTAGGGTTTGGGTTAGGGTTAGGGTTACGGTTATGGATAGGGTTAGGATTAGGGTTAGGGTTAGGGTTAGGGTTAGTGTTTAGGTTTAGTGTTACGGTTAGGTTTCGGATTAGTTTTAGGCTTAGAGTTAATTATGGGTCTAGGGTTAGTGTTAGGGTTAGTGTTGGCGTTGGGTTTGCGGTATGGGTTGGGTTTGGTGTTGGGGTTGGGGTTGGGGTTAGGATTAGGGTTGGGTTTAGAGTTAGGGTTAGTGTTAGGCCTAGGATTAGAGTTAGAGTTAGAGTGACGGTTAGGTTTAGGGTTAGGGTTGGGATTAGGGTTAGGGTAAGATTTATGGTTAGGTTTACGGTTAGGTTTAGGGTTAGGGTTAGGCTTTGGGTTAGAGTTAGTGTTAGGGGTAGTGTTAGGGTTAGGGTTAGGTTTAGGGTTAAGGTTAGGCTTTGGGTTAGAGTTAGAATTAGGGGTAGTGTTAGGGTTAGGGTTAGGGCTAAGCTTAAAGTTAGAGATGGAGTTAAGGTTAGAGTAAGGGTCAGGGTTAGGGTTAGTTTCAGGGCTAGGGTTAGGGTTATGGTTAGGGTTAGGGTTAAGGTTAGGGGTAGAGTTTGAGTTAGATTTAGGGTTAGGATTAGGGGTTGGTTTTGGGTTGTTGTTGGGGTTAGTGTTAGGGATGGGATTGGGGTTAATTTTCGTGTTGGGGTTAGTGTTGGGGTTCTGGCTGGTGTTAGGGTTAGGGATTTGTTTGGGTATCGGGTTACGGTTAGGGTTAGGGTTAGTGTTTGTTTTAGGGTTAGGGTCAGGGTTAGGGTTAGGGTTAGAGTTAGAATTAGAATTATAGTTAGAGATAAGGGTCAGGGTTAGCGTTAATGTTAGGGTTAAGTTTAGGGCTAGTGTTGGAGTTAGAGTTAGAGTTACTGATAGGGTTAGGTTTAGGGTTACGTTTAGGGTTAGGGTTAGGGTGAGGATTAGGCTTAGGTTCAGGGCTAGGCCTAGTGTTAAGGTTAGGGCTATCGTTAGGTTTGGGTTAGGGTTAGGGTTAAGGTTAGGGTTAGGGTTAGTGTTAGGGTTTGCGCTAGGGTAAGAGTTAGAGTTGTAGTTAGGGTTAGAGTTTGGGTTGTGTTTGGGGTTAGGGTTAGGGTTAGTGTTAGAGTTATCTTTATTTTTCTGTTAGGGTTAGGATTAGGCTTTGCATTAGAGTTTGCGTTAGTGTTATTGACATGGTTAGTGTTAGGGTTAGGGTTTTGGTTGGAGTTGGAGTTGGGGTTGGGGTTGGGGTTGGGGTGATGGTTTGGGTTAGGTTTAGACTTAGGGTTAGATTTAGGGTTTGGGTTAGATTTAGTCTTAGGGGTAGGGTAAGGTTTAGGGTTTGGGGTAGGGTTAGAGTTAGAATTAGAGTTACATTTGGGTCAGGGTTGAGGTTGGGGTTGGGGTTGGGGTTGCGGTTGGGGTTAGGGTTAGGGTTTGTGTTAGGGTTAGGTTTAGGGTTAGGGTTAGTGTTAGCTTTTGGATTAGGGTAACGCTTAGGGTTAGATTTAGTGTTAGGTGTAGGGTTAGGTTTAGAGTTAGGGTTAGGGTTATCTTTAGTTTTCGGGCAGGGTTAGGATTAGGCTTTGCATTAGAGTTTGAGTTAGGTTTAGCGATATGGTTAGTTTTACGGTTAGTGTTATGGTTGGAGTTGGGGTTAGGGTTCGTCTTAGGGGTAGGGTTAGACTTAGAATTATAGTTACTGTTAGGGTTAGGGTTAGGGTTAGCATTGGGGTTGGTGTTAGGGTTAGGGTAAGAGTTAGGTTTAGGGTTTGGGTTAGGTTTAAGTTTAGTCTCAGAGTTAGGCTTAGGGATCGATTTAGGGTTAATGGTAGGTTTAGGGTTAGGTTTAGGGTTATGGTTAGAGTTAGTTTTAGGGATAGGGTTTGGGCTAGGTTTAGATTTAGGCTTAGGGTTAGGTTTAGGGTTATGGTTCGGTTTAGGTTTAGGCTTAGAGTTAGAGTTACTGTCAGGGTTATTGTTAGGGCTCGGGTTAGAGTTAGAATTAGAGTTAGGGTTAGAGTTAGGGTCATGGTTAGGGTCAGTGTTTGGGTTAGGTTTAGAGCTATGGTTAGGGTTAGGGTTAGGTTTAGGGCTAGTCCTAGATTTAGAGTTAGGGTTAGGGGTGGGTTAGGGTTAGGGTTAGGTTTAGAGTTAGGGCAATGGTTAGGGTTAGGCCTTGGGTTAGGGTTAGGGTTAGGGTTAGGACTAGGGTTAGGGTTAGGTTTACGGTTAGGGTTAGGGTTAGGGTTATGGTTAGGGTTAGGATTAGAGTTAGGGTTAGGGTTAGGTTTAGGGTTTGGTTTAGGGTTAGAGTTAGTGTTACGGTTAGGGTTAGGGTTAGTGTTAGGCTTAGAGTTAATTTTGGGGTTAGGATTAGTGTTTGGGTTAGTGTTGGAATTGGGTTTGCGGTATGGGTTGGGTTTGGAGTTGGGGTTGGGGATTGTGTTAGGCTTAGGGTTAGGGTTAGTGTTGTGTTTGGGATTGGTGTTGGGATTCGGGTTAGGTTTAGGGTTGGGTTTAGAGTTAGGGTTAGTGTTCGGCATAGGATTAGAGTTAGAGTTAGAGTGACGGTTAGGGTTAGTGTTAGGGTTGGGGTTAGGGTTAGGGTAAGATTTATGGTTAGGTTTACGTTAGGGTTAGGGTTAGGTTTACTCTTTGGGTTAGAGTTAGGGTTAGGGGTCGTGTTAGGGTTAGGGTTAGGTTTAGTGTTAGGGTTAGGCTTTGGTTTAGAGTTAGAGTTAGGGGTAGTGTTACTGTTAGGGTTAGAGCTAGGCTTACAGTTAGATATGGAGTTAGAGTAAACGTCAGGTTTTGGGTAGTTTCAGGGCTAGGATTAGGGTTATGGTTAGGGTTAGGGTTAAGTTTCGGGGTAGATTTTGAGTTAGATTTAGGATTAGAATTAGGGGTTGGTTTTGGGTTGGTGTTGGGGTTAGTGTTAGGGATGTGGTTGGGGTTAATTTTCATGTTGGGGTTAGTTTTGGGGTTTTGGTCGGTGTTAGGGTTAGGGTTTTGTTTCGGTATCGGGTTAGGGTTAGGGTTAGGGTTAGGGTTAGTGTTAGTGTTAGGTTTAGGGTTAGGGTTAGGGTTAGGATTAGGGTTAGAGTTAGAATTAGAATTATAGTTAGAGATAAGGGTCAGGGTTAGCGCTAGTGTTAGGGTTAAGTTTAGGGCTAGTGTTAGAGTTAGAGTTAGAGTTACGGATAGGGTTAGGGTTAGGGTTAGGGTTAGGGTTAGGGTTAAGTTCAGGGCTAGGCCTAGGGTTAGGGTTAGGGCTATCGTTAGGTTTGGGTTAGGGTTAAGGTTAGGGTTAGGGTTAGTGTCAGGGTTTGCGCTAGGGTTAGAGTTAGAGTTACAGTTAGGGTTAGAGTTTGGGTTGTGTTTGGGGTTAGGTTTAGGGTTAGTGTTAGAGTTATCTTTAGTTTTCTGGTAGGGTTAGGATTAGGCTTTGCATTAGAGTTTTTGTTAGTGTTAGTGACATGTTTCGTGTTAGGGTTAGGGTTACGGTTGGAGTTGGAGTTGGGGTTGGTGTTGGGGTTGGGGTTATGGTTAGGGTTAGGTTTAGAATCATGGTTATGTTTAGGGTTAGGGTTAGATTTAGTCTTAGGGGTAGTGTAAGGGTTAGTGTTAGGGGTTGGGTTAGAGTTAGAATTAGAGTTACATTTGGATTAGGGTTGAGGTTGGGGTTGAGGTTGGGGTTGAGGTTGGGGTTAGGGTTAGGGTTTGTGTCAGGGTTATGTTTAGGGTTAGGGTTAGGGTTACTTTTTGGGTTAGGGTAACGCTTAGGGTTAGATTTAGTGTTAGGTGTAGGGTTAGGTTTAGGGTTAGGGGTAGGGTTAGATTTAGAATTAGAGTCACGGTTAT
The DNA here is from genome assembly GCF_017639515.1 of Carcharodon carcharias. NCBI lineage: Eukaryota > Metazoa > Chordata > Chondrichthyes > Lamniformes > Lamnidae > Carcharodon > Carcharodon carcharias. The sequence goes on along the minus strand of NC_054484.1, from coordinate 107,809,387 downwards.
GGTTAGGGTTAGGGTTAGGGTTTCCTTTAGTTTTCGGGCAGGGTTATGATTAGGCTTTGCATTAGTGTTTGAGTTAGGTTAAGTGATATGGTTTGTGTTACGGTTAGTGTTATGGTTGGAGTTGGGGTCAGGGTTCGGGTTGGGGTAGGGTTAGACTTAGAATTAGAGTTACGGTTAGTGTTAGGGTTAGCGTTAGCGTTGGGGTTGGTGTTAGGGTTAGGGTAAGAGTTAGGTTTAGGATTTGGGTTAGGGTTAAGTTTAGTCTTAGAGTTTGGCTTAGGGTTAGATTTAGGGTTTGGGGTAGGTTTAGGGTTAGGTTTAGGGTTAGGGTTAGGGTTAGGTTTAGGGATTGGGTTTGGGCTAGGGTTATATTTAGGGTTAGGGTTAAGTTTAGGGTTAGGCTTCGGTTTAGGTTTAGGCTTAGAGTTAGAGTTATTGCTAGGGTTAGTTTTAGGGCTAGGGTTAGAGTTAGAATTAGAGTTAGGGTTAGAGTTAGGGTCATGGTTAGGGTTAGTGTTAAGGTTAGGTTTAGAGCTATGGCTAGGGTTAGGGTTAGGTTTAGGACTAATCCTAGATTTAGAGTTAGGGTTAGGGGTGGGTTAAGGTTAGGGTTAGGTTTAGAGTTAGGGCAATGGTTAGGGTTAGGCCTTGGGTTAGGGTTAAGGTTAGGGTTAGGGTTAAGGTCACGGTTATGGTTAGCGTTAGGGTTAGGGTTATGGTTAGGGTTAGGATTAGGGTTAGGGTTAGGGTTAGGTTTAGGGTTTGGGTTAGGGTTAGGGTTATTGTTACAGTTAGGGTTAGGGTTAGTGTTAGGCTTAGAGATAATTTTGGGGTTAGGGTTAGTGTTTGGGTTAGTGTTGGCATTGTGTTTGCGGTATGGTTGGATTTGGAGTTGGGGTTGGGGATGGTGTTAGGGTTAGGCTTAGGGTTAGTGTTGTGATTGGGATTGGTGTTGGGATTCGGGTTAGGATTAGGTTTGGGTTTAGAGTTAGGGTTAGTGTTAGGCATAGGATTAAAGTTAGAGTTAGAGTGACGGTTAGGGTTAGGGTTAGGGTTGGGATTAGGGTTAGGGTAAGATTTATGGTTAGGTTTACGGTTAGGTTTAGGGTTAGGGTTAGGCTTTGGGTTAGATTTAGGCTTAGGGGTAGTGTTAGGGTTAGGGTTAGGTTTAGGGTTAGGGTTAGGCTTTGGGTTAGAGTTAGAGTTAGGGGTAGTGTTAGGGTTAGGGTTAGGGCTAGGCTTAAAGTTAGAGATGGAGTTAAGGTTAGAATAAGGGTCAGGGTTAGGGTTAGTGTTTGGGCTAGGGTTACGGTTATGGTTAGGCTTATGGTTAAGGTTAGGGGTAGAGTTTGAGTTAGATTTAGGGTTAGAATTAGGGGTTGGTTTTGGGTTGGTGTTGGGGTTATTGTTAGGGATGGGGTTGGGCTTAATTTTCGTGTTGGGTTCAGTGTTGGGGTTCTGGTTGGTGTTAGGGTTAGGGTTTTGTTTGGGCATCGGGTTAGGGTTAGGGTTAGGGTAAGGGTAGTGTTAGTGTTAGGTTTAGGGTTAGGGTTAGGGTTAGGGTTAGGGTTAGAGTTAGAATTAGAATTATAGTTAGAGACAAGGGTCAGGGTTAGCGTTAGTGTTAGGTTTAAGTTTAGGGCTACTGTTAGAGTTAGAGTTAGAGTTACGGATAGGGTTATGGTTAGGGTTAGGGCTATTGTTAGGGTTAGGTTTAGGGTTAGGCATATGGTTAGAGTTAGAGTTAGAATTAGGGTTAGATTTAGTGTTAGAGTTTCAGTTAGGGTTAGTCTTTGGTTTGGGGTTAGTGTTAGAATTAGGCTTAAGTTTAGAATTAGAGTTAGAGTTAGGGTTAGGGTTGGAGTTACTGTTAGGGATAGGGTTGGGGTTGGGGTTAGCTGTAGATTTAGAGTTAGATTTAGGGTTAAGGTTAGGGGGTTTTTTTGGGTTGGTTTTGGGGTTATTGTTATGCTGAGGGTTAGGGTTGGGGTTAGGGTTCGAGTCAGGGTTAGGGTTAGGGATGGGTTTAGAGTTAGAATCAGAGTTGGGGTCTGGGTTGGTGTTAGTGTTAGGATTAGGGTTAGGTCTGGAGATAGGGTTAGTTTTAGTATTGGTGTTGGCGTTAGGGTTAGGGTTAGGGTTAGTGTTAGGGTTAGGGGTAGAGTTAGAGTTAGATTTAGTGTTAGGATTAGGGGTATGTTTTGGGTTGGGGTTAGGGTTAGTGTTAGGGTTAGGGTTAGGGCTAGGTCTGAGGTTAGGTTTAGTTTTAGTGTTGGGTTTTTGGGTTAGGCCAAGGGTTAGGGTTAGTCTTAGCGTTAGAGTTAGTGTTAGAGTTAGGGTTACGGTTAGGGTTAGGGTTGGGGTTTGGGTTAGTGTTGGCGTTAGGGTTAGTGTTATGGTTAGGGTTAGTTTTAGGGGTATATTTAGCGTTAGATTTATGGTTAGGGTTAGTGGTAGGGCTTGCGTTTAGGTTGGGGTTAGTGTTAGGGTTAGTGTTGGCGTTGGGGTTGGGGTATGGGTTGGGTTTGGAGTTGGGGTTGGGGATGGTTTGAGGGTTAGATTTTGAGTTAGAAGTAGAGTTATGATTAGGGTTAGGGTTAAGGTTGGGTTTGGGGTTAGCGTTAGGTTTAGAGTTACAGTTAGGGTTAGGGTTAGGTTTAGTGTTAGGGTTAGGCTTAGGGGTAGTGTTAGGGTTAGAATTAGGGCCAGGGTTATGTTTGGGATTAGGGTTAGGGTTAGGGTTAGGTTCAAGGTTAGGGTTAGGAATAGACTTTGATTTAGTGTTAGAGTTAGATTTAGGGTTAGGTTTAGGATTAGGGTTAGGGTTAGGGTTAGGGTTAGGGTTAGCGTTAGGGTTAGTGTTAGGGTTAGATTTAGGGGTTGAGTTAGGTTTAGGGTTAGTATTAGTTTTAGAGTTAAGTGTAGGGTAAGAGTTAGCGTTAGGGTTAGGGTTTCGGGTTAGAGTTAGGGTTCGGGTAAGGGTTAGGTGTTAGTGTTAGATTTAGGGTTAGATTTAGAGTTAGTGTTAGGGTTAGGTTTAAGGTTAGAGTTAAGATTAGGTTTAGGGTTAGAGTTAGGGTTAAAGTTAGTGTTGGAGTTAGGTTTAGCGTTTGGGTTAGATTTAGTGTCATAGTCAGAGACAGGCATTAGGGCTTGGGCTAGAATTAGTCTTAGGGTTAGGGTTCAGGATAGGGTTTGGGTTAGGGTTATGGTTGGGTCAGGGTCAGCGTTAGAGATTTAGGGTTAGGGTTAAGTTTGGTTCAGGGTCCGGGTCACAGTCAGGGTCAGGGTCAGGGTCAGAGTTAGAGTTAGAGGTAGAGGTAGGTTTAGGGTTAGGTTTACGGTTAGAGTTAGGGTTAGAGTTAGAGTTAGGGTTAGGGTTAGATTTAGGGGTTGAGTTAGATTTTGGGTTATTGTTAGTGTTGGAGTTAGGATTAGGGTTAGAGTTAGGGTTAAACTTAGGGTTAGGGTTAGAGTTAGAGTTAGGGTTAGGGTTAGGGCTAGGGTTAGGTTTAGAGTTAGAGTTAGGGTTAGGGTTAGTGTTAGGATTAGGGTTGGGGTTAGAGTTAGGGTTAGGGTTAGTGTTAGGGTTAGTGTTTGAGTTAGAGTTAGTGTTAGGGTTAGGGTTAGGGTTAGGGTTAGAGTTAGTTTTAGGATTAGGGTTAGATTTAGGGGTTGACTTAGATTTTGGGTTATTGTTAGTTTTGGAGTTAGGGTTAGGGTTAGAGTTAGCGTTAAACTTAGGGTTAGAGTTAGTGTTAGGGTTAGGGTTAGGGTTAGGTTTAGAGTTAGAGTTAGCGTTAGTGTTAGGGTTAGGATTAGGGTTGGGGTTAGGGTTAGGTTTAGAGTTAGAGTTAATGTTAGTGTTAGGGTTAGGGTTAGGTTTAGCGTTAGGTTTAGAGTTAGTGTTAGAGTTAATGTTAGTGTTAGGGTTAGAGTTAGGGTTAGAGTTAGGGTTAGGATTAGAGTTAGAGTTAGGATTAGGGTTAGTGTTAGGGTTAGGGTTAGGGTTAGTGTTAGGGTTAGGTTTAGGGTTAGGCATATGGTTAGAGTTTGAGTTAGAATTAGGGTTAGGTTTAGATTTAGAGTCTCAGTTAGGGTTAGGTTTTGGTTTGGGGTTAGTGTTAGAATTAGGGTTAAGGTTAGTATTAGAGTTAGAGTTAGGTTTAGGGTTGGAGTTACTGTTAGGTTTAGGGTTGGGGTTGGGGTTAGCTGTAGATTTAGAGTTAGATTTATGGTTAGGGTTAGGGGTATGTTTTGGGTTGGTGTTGGGGTTAGTGTTCGGCTGAGGGTTAGGGTTGGGGTTAGGGTTAAGGTTAGGGTTAGGGATGGGTTTAGAGTTAGAATCAGAGTTAGGGTCTGGGTTAGTGTTAGTGTTAGGGTTAGGGTTAGGGCTAGGTCTGGAGTTAGGGTTAGTTTTAGTGTTGGGGTTTGGGTCAGGCCAAGGGTTAGGGTTAGTCTTAGGGTTAGGGTTAGTCTTAGGGTTAGAGTTAGTGATAGAGTTAGGGTTACAGTTAGGGCTAGGGTTGGGGTTTGGGTTAGTGTTGGCTTTCGGGTTAGTGTTATGGTTAGCGTTAGGTTTAGGGGTATATTTAGCGTTAGATTTAGGGTTAGGGTTAGAGGTAGGGTTTGCGTTTAGGTTGGGGTTACTGTTAGGGTTAGTGTTGGCGTTGGGGTTGGGGTATGGTTTGGGTTTGCAGTTGGGGTTGGGGATGGTTTGAGGGTTAGATTTTGAGTTAGATTTAGAGTTACGGTTAGGGTTAGGGTTAAGGTTGGGTTTGGGGTTAGGGTTAGGCTTAGAGTTACAGTTAGAGTTAAGGTTAGGCTTAGTGTTAGGGTTAGGCTTAGGGGTAGTGTTAGGGTTAGGGTTAGGGTTAGGGTTAGGTTTAGGGTTAGGTTTAAGGTTAGCATTAGGTTCAAGGTTAGGGTTAGGATTAGGCTTAGTGTTAGTGTTAGAGTTAGAGTTAGGGTTAGGTTTAGGATTAGGGTTAGGGTTATGGTTAGGGTTGGGGTTGGGGTTGGGGTTAGAGTTAGAGTTAGAAATAGGGTTAGTGTTAGGGTTAGGGTTATATTTAGGGTTAGGGTTAGTATTAGATTTAGGTGTTGAGTTAGGTTTAAGGTTAACGTTAATTTTAGAGTTAAGGTTAGGGTTAGAGTTAGATTTAGGGTTAGGGTTAGGGTTAGGGTTAGAATTAGGGTTGGAGTTAGGGTTGGGTTAGGGTTAGGGTCAGATTCAGAGTCAGGCATTAGGGCTAGGGCTAGGTTTAGGGTTAGGGTTAGAGTTAGGGTTAGATTTAGAGTTAAAGTTAGAGTTAGGGTTAGGGTTAGGATTAGGGTTAGAGTTAGAGTTAGAGTTTCTTTTGTGTTAATGCTAGGTTTAGAGTTAGGTTTAGGGTTAGGGTTAGGGTTAGGGTTAGAGTTAGGGTCATAGTTTGAAATTGGTTTAGGGTTAGAGTTAGGGTTAGGGTTAGAGTTAGAGTTAGAGTCAGGGTTAGTGTTAGGTTTAGAGTTAGGGTTAGGGTTAGGGTTAGAATTAGGGTTAGAGTTAATGTTAGCGTTAGGGTTAGAGCTAGAGTTAGATTTAGGTTTAGGGTTCGGGTTAGAGTTAGTGTTAGGGTTAGGATTATAGTTAGGGTTAGGTTTAGGGTTATGGTTAGGATTAGGATAAGAGTTAGGGTTATGGTTAGGGTTAGGTTTAGGGTTAGAGTTAGAGTTAGAGTTAGGATTAAGGTTATGGCTAGAGTTAAGGTTAGGTTTAGGGTTAGATTTAGGGGTTGTGTTAGGTTTAGGGTTAGTGTTAGTTTTAGTTTTAAGGTTAGGCTTAGAGTTAGTGTTAGGATTAGGGCTTAATGTTAGGGTTATGGTAAGGGTTAGGGTTAGGATAAGGGTTAGGGTTAGGGTTAGGGTTAGAGTTAGAGTTAGAGTTATTGTTAGGGTTAGGGTTAGAGTTAGGGTCAGTTTTATGGTTAGAGTTAGATTTAGGGTTAGGGTTAGAGTTAGAGTTAGGGTTATGGTTAGGTTTAGGGTTAGGGTTTGGGTTAGGTTTAGGGTTAGATTTAGAGTTAGAGTTAGGGTTATTGTTAGGGTTAGAGTTAGGGTTAGGGTTAGGTTTAGGGTTAGAGTTAGGGTTAGGGTTAGTGTTCGAGTAAGGGTTAGGGTCATAATTAGCGTTAGGGTTAGGGTTAGGGTTAGAGTTAGTGTTAGTGTTAGGGTTAGGGTTAGGTTTAGGGTTAGGTTTAGAGTTAGAGTTAGAGTTGGAGTTAGAATTGGAGTTCGGGTTAGAGTTAGAGATAGAGTTAGAGTTAGAGTTAGAGTTAGAGTTAGACTTAGATTTAGAGTTAGAGTTAGAGTTAGAGTTCGATTTAGGGTTATGATTAGTGTTAGGGTTAGGTTTACGTTTAAGATTAGGGTTAGGGTTGGAGTTGGTTTTGGAATTGGAGTTGGAGTTAGAGTTATAGTTAGAGTTAGAGTTAGAGTTAGAGTTAGAGTTAGATTTACAGTTAGGGGTAGGGTTATTTTTAGGTTTATAGTTAGGGTTAGAGCTGGATTTGGAGTTGGAGTTGGAATTAGAGTTAGAGTTAGAGTTAGAGTTAGATTTAGAGTTAGAGTTAGAGTTAGATTTAGAGTTAGAGTTTGAGTTAGAGTTAGAGTTAGAGTTTGAGTTTGAGTTTGAGTTTAAGTTTGAGTTTGAGTTTGAATTTGAATTTGAGTTAGTGTTATGATTAGGATTAGGATTAAAGTTTGGGTTAGGGTTAGGGTTAGGGTTAGGGTTAGATTTAGGGGCTGAGTTAGGTTTAGGGTTAGTGTTAGTTTTAGAGTTAAGGTTAGGGTAAGAGTTAACATTAGTGTTAGGGTTAGGGTAAGTGTTAGGATTAGGGTAAGTGTTAGGGTTAGGGTTAGATTTAGAGTTAGAGTTAGGGATAGGGTTACGGTTAGGGTTAGAGTTAGGTTTAGGGTTAGGGTTAGAGTTAGGTTTAGGGTTAGAATTAGGGTTAGGGTTAGGGTTAGAGTTAAGGTTAGTGTTAGGCTTAGGCTTAGGGTTAAAGTTAGTGTTAGGGTTAGGGTTAGGTTTAGTGTTAGGGATAGGCTTAGGTTTAGGCCCAGTGTTAGAGTTGGAGTTAGAGTTACGGTTAGGTTTAGGGTTAGGGTTAGGGTTTGGATTAGGATTAGTGTTAGTGTTATGCGTTGGTTTAGAGCTAGAGTTAGAGTTAGGATTAGGGTTTGAGTTAGAGTTAGGGTTAGGGGTTGGGTTTGGGCTGTGGTTGGGTTAAGGCTTATTGTTAGTGTTACGGTTAGGGTTTGGGTTAGGGTTGGACTTAGGGTTTGAGTTAGGGTTAGGTTTAGTGTTAGGGTTAGGTTTAGGGATTTGGTTAGTTTTAGGCCTAGGGTTAGGGTTAGGTTTAGATTTAGGGTTACGGTTAGATTTAGTTTTAGGGTTAGTGTTACGGTTAGGGTTAGGTTTAGGTTTACGGTTAGGGTTTGGGTCAAGTTTAGTGTTAGGGTTTGGGCTAGGATTAGAGTTAGTGTTTGAGTTAGGGTTAGAGTGTGGGTCAGTGTTAGGGTTAGTGTTAGAGTTAGGGTTAGGTTTAGAGTTTTTGTTAGTGTTTTATTCAGTTTTAGGGTTAGTGTTAGGACTAGGCTTTGGATTAGAGTTAGATTTAGGGTTATTGTGATGGTTAGGTTTCGGGTTACCGTTAGTGTTGGGGTTGGTTTTGGGGTTACGGTTAGATTTAGGGTTAGGGTTAGGTTTCTGGTTGGAGTTACGGTTGGGTTTGGGGTTAGGTTTGGGGTTAGGGTTAGGCTTAAGGCTGGGGTTGGGTTAGGGTTAGGATTGGGCTTGGTGTTATTGTTAGAGTTAGATTTAGTTTTAGGGTTAGTGTTAGGATTAGGCTTTGGATTAGAGTTAGTGTTAGGTTTGGGTTTTGGTTAGGGTTAGTGTCACGGTTAGGGTTAGGGTTAGGGTTAGGGGTAGGGTTAGGTTTAGGGTTAGGGTTAGGCTAAGGGTTAGATTTTGGTTTAGGATTAGGGTTAGGGTTAGGGTTAGGGGTCGGTTTAGAGTTAGAATTAGAGTTATGTTTAGGATTGCGGTTAGGGTTAGGGATGGGGTTGGTGTTAGGGTTAGGGTTAGAGTTAGGGTTAGGGTTAGGGTTAGGGTTAGGGTTAGGTTTAGGGTTAGAGTTAGGCATCGGGTTAGATTTAGGTTTAGCGGTAGGGTTAGGGTTAGTTTTAGCTTTAGGGTTAGGGTTAGATTTAGGGGTAGGGTTTGGTCTGGGGTTAGAGTTAGGGTTAGGGTTATGGTTAGGATTACGTTTAGGTTTTGCTTTATGCTTAGAGTTAAAGTTAGTGTTAGGGTTAGTGTTAGGCCTAGGGTTAGAGTTAGAATTAGAGTTAGGGTTTGAGTTTGGGTCAAGGTGAGTGTTAGTGTTAGTGTTAGGGTTAGAGCTAGGGTTAGAGTTAGGTTCAGAGTTAGGGTTAGGGTTAACTTCCGAAATAGGCCTAGGGTTAGGGTTAGGGCTATCGTTTGGTTTAGGGTTTGGGTTAGGGTTAGGGTTACGGTTAGGGTTAGGGTTAGTGTTAGAGTTATCTTTAGTTTTCGGGTAGGATTAGGATTAGGCTTTGCATTAGAGTTTGTGTTAGTGTTAGTGATATGGTTAGTGTTAGAGTTAGGGTTATGGTTGGAGTTGGAGTTGGGGTTGGGGTTGGGGTTGCAGTTGTGGTTGGGGTTGGGTTTGGGGTTATGGTTAGGGTTGGGGTTAGAGTTAGGGTTAGGTTTAGGGTTAGGGTTAGATTTAGTGTTAGGGGTAGGGTAAGGGTTAGGGTTAGGGGTAGGGTTAGAGTTAGAATTAGAACTAAATTTGGGTCAGGGTTGAGGTTGGGTTTCTGGTTGGGGTTGGGGTTGGGTTTAGGGTTAGGGTTAGGTTTAGGCTTAGGGTAATGCCTAGGATTAGATTTAGTGTTAGATGTAGCGTTGGGGTTAGGGTTAGGGTTAGGGTTAGGGTCAGGGTCAGGGTTAGGTTTAGTTTTAGAGTTAGGCTTGGGGTTATGTTTAGGGTTAGGGGTAGGTTTAGGGTTAGGTTTAGGGTTAGGGTTAGGGTTAGGTTTAGGGATAGGGTTTGGGCTAGGGTTAGATTTAGGGTTAAGGTTAGGTGTAGGGTTAGGGTTTGGTTTAGGTTTAGGCTTAGAGTTAGAGTTATTGTTAGGGTTAGTGTTAGGGCTAGGGTTAGAGTTAGAATTAGAGTTAGGGTTAGAGTTAGGGTCATGGTTAGGGTTACTGTTATGGTTAGGTTTAGGGTTAGGTTTTGGTTTAGGTCTAGACCTAGGTTTGGACTTAGGGTTAGGGTTGGGTTAGGGTTAGGGTTAGGTTTAGGGTTAGGTCAATAGTTAGGGTTAGGCATTGGGTTAGGTTTAGTGTTAGGGTTAGTGTTAGGGTTACGGTTAGGGTTACGGTTAGGGTTAGTGTTTGGCTTAGATTTAAGTTTGGGGTTAGCTTTAGTGTTCGGGTTAGTATTGGCGTTGGGGTTGGGGTATGGGTTGAGATTGGAGTTGGGTTTGGAGATTGTGTTAAGGTTGGGTTAGGATTAGTGTTGTGTTTGGGATTGGTTTTGGGATTCGAGTTAGGGTTAGAATTTGGTTTGGAGTTAGGGTTAGTGTTAGGCCTAGCATTAGAGTTCGAGTTAGAGTGACGGTTAGGGTTAGGGTTAGGGTAAGATTTATGGTTGGGTGTACGGTTAGGATTAGGGTTAAGTTTAGGTTTTGGGTTAGCTTTAGGGTTAGGGGTAGTGTTAGGGTTAGGGTTAAGGCTAGGCTTAAAGTTAGGGATGGAGTTAAGGTTAGAGTTAGGGTCAGGGTTAGGCTTAGTACGGTTCGCGCTAAGGTTAGAGTTATGGTTAGGGTTAGTGTTAGGGTTAGGGGTACAGTTAGAGTTAGATTTAGGTTTAGTGCTGGGGGTAGGTTTTGGGTTGGGGTTGGGGTTAATGTTAGGTTTAGTGTTATGAATGGGTTTAGAGTTAGAGTCAGAGTTAGTTTCAGGGTTAGTGTTAGTGTTGGGGTTAGGGTTAGGGCTAGGGTTAGGGTTGGGTTTGGGTTTGGGGCTTGGGTTAGGGTTAGTGTTAGGGTTATGGGTAGATTTATTGTTAGGGTTAGCGGTTGGTTTTGGTTTGGGTTAGGGTTATGGTTAGTTTTATGTTTAGGGTTAGGGTTAGGCATAGAGTTAGGTTTAGGGTTAGGGTTAAGGTTAGGGTTAGGGGTAGAGTTAGAGTTAGAAATAGGCTTAGGATTAGGGGTTGGTTTTGGGTTGGTGTTGGGGTTAGTGTTAGGGATGGGGTTGGGGTAAATTTTGGGGTTGGGGTTAGTGTTGGGTTTCTGGTTGGTGTTAGAGTTAGGGTTTTGTTTGGGTATCGGGTTAGGGTTAGGGTTTGGGTTAGGGTTAGTGTTAGATTTAGGGTTAGGGTTAGGGTTAGGGTTAGAGTTAGAATTAGAATTATAGTTAGAGATAAGGGTCAGGGTTAGCGTTAATGTTCGGGTTAAGGTTAGGGCTAGTGTTAGAGTTACGTATAGGGTTAGGGTTAGGTTTTGGGTTCATGTTAGGGTTCTGGTTAGGGTTAGATTTAGCTTTAGGGTTTGTGTTAGGGTTAGGGTTATGGTTAGGGTTAGGGTTAGGGTTAGGGTCAGGTTTAGAGTTAGAGTTTCACTTAGGGTTAGGTTTAGGGTTAGGTATAGGTTTGGGGTTAGGGTTAGAATTAGGCTTAAGGTTAGAATTAGAGTTAGGGTTGGGGTTGGGGTTTGGGGTAGAGTTAGAGTTGGATTTAGGGTTAGGGTTATGGGTAGGTTTTGTGTTGGTGTTGGGGTTAGGGTTAGGGTTAGTGTTTGGGTTAGCATTAGTCTTAGGGTTAGGTGTAGAGTTAGAGTTAGATTTAGCTTTAGGATTTGGGGTTGGTTTTGGGTTGGTGTTGGGGTTAGTGTTAGGCTGAGGGTTAGGGATGGGTTTAGAGTTAGAATCAGAGTTAGGGTCAGGGTTAGTGTTAGTGTTAGTGTTAGGGTTAGGGTTAGGGCTAGGTCTGGAGTTATGGTTAGTTTTAGTGTTGGGGTTTGGGTCAGGCCAAGGGTTAGGGTTTGTTTTAGGCTTAAGGTTAGGGTTAGGGTTGGTGTTTGGTTTAGGCCAAGGGTTAGGGTTAGTTTTAGTGTTAGGGTTAGTCTTAGGGTTAGAGTTAGTGTTAGAGTTAGCATTACTGTTAGGTTTAGGTTTGGGGTTTGGTTTAGTGTTGGCGTTAGGGTTAGTGTTATTGTTAGGTTTAGGTTTAGGGGTATATTTTGCGTTAGATTTAGGGTTAGGGTTAGTGGTAGGGTTTGCGTTTAGGTTGGGGTTAGTGTTAGGGTTAGTGTTGGCGTTGGGGTTGGGGTATGGGTTGAGATTGGAGTTGGGGTTGGGGATGGTGTTAATGTTAGGGTTAGGGTTAGTGTTGTGTTTGGGGTTGGTGTTGGGATTCAGGTTAGGGTTAGGATTGGGTTTGGAGTTAGAGTTAGTTTTTGGTCTAGGATTAGAGTTAGAGTTAGATTGACGGTTAGGGTTAGGGTTCGGGTTGCGGTTAGGGTTAGGGTAAGATTTATGGTTGGGTGTACGGTTAGAGTTAGGGTTAGGGTTAGGCTTTTGGTTAGCTTTAGGGTTAGGGGTAGTGTTAGGGTTAGGGTTAGGGCTAGGCTTAAAGTTAGAGATGGAGTTAAGGTTAGAGTTAGGGTCAGGGTTAGGCTTAGTGTTAGGGCTAGGGTTCGGGTTATGGTTAGGGTTAGTGTTAGGGTTAGGGCTACAGTTAGAGTTAGATTTAGGGTTAGTGTTGGGGATAGGTTTTGGGTTGGAGTTGGGGTTAATGTTAGGTTTAGTGTTTTGTATGGGTTTAGAGTTAGAGTCAGAGTTAGTTTTAGTGTTGGGGTTACGGTTAGGGCTAGGGTTAGGGTTGGGTTTGGGTTTGGGGCTTGGGTTAGAGTTAGGGTTACGGTTAGGGTTCGGGTTGGAGTTGGGGTTAGGGTTAGGGTTAGTGTTAGAGTTATCTTTATTTTTCGGTCAGGGTTAGGATTAGGCTTTGCATTAGACTTTGAGTTAGGGTTAGTGATATGGTTAGTGTTACGGTTAGCGTTATGGTTGGAGTTTGGGTTAGGGTTAGGGTTAGGGGTATGGTTAGTCTTAGGATTAGAGTTACGGTTAGGGTTAGGGTTAGGGTTAGGGTTGGGGTTGGTGTTAGGGTTAGGTTTAGAGTTAGGTTTAGGGTTAGGGTCAGGGTTAGGTTTAGTTTTAGAGTTAGGCTTGGGGTTATGTTTAGGGTTAGGGGTAGGTTTAGGGTTAGGTTTAGGGTTAGGGTTAGGGTTAGGTTTAGGGATAGGGTTTGGGCTAGGGTTAGATTTAGGGTTAAGATTAGGTGTAGGGTTGGGGTTCAGTTTAGGTTTAGGCTTAGAGTTAGAGTTATTGTTAGGGTTAGTGTTCGGGCTAGGGTTAGAGTTAGATTTAGTGTTAGGGTTAGAGTTAGGGTCATGGTTAGGGTTACTGTTAGGGTTAGGTTTAGGTTTAGGCCTAGACCTAGGTTTGGAGTTAGGGTTAGGGTTGGGTTAGGGTTAGGGTTAGGTTTAGGGTTAGGGCAATGGTTAGGGTTAGGCATTGGGTTAGGGTTATTGTTAGGGTTAGTGTTAGGGTTGCGGTTATGGTTAGGGTTAGGCTTAGATTTAAGTTTGGGGTTAGCTTTAGTGTTCGGGTTAGTGTTGGGGTTGGGGTATGGGTTAAGATTGGAGTTGGGTTTGGGGATTGTGTTAATGTTAGGGTTAGGGTTAGTGTTGTGTTTGGGGTTGGTGTTGGGATTCGATTTAGGGTTGGGATTTGGTTTGTAGTTAGGGTTACTGTTAGGCCTAGCATTAGAGTTAGAGTTAGAGTGACGGTTAGGGTTAGGGTTCGGGTAAGATTTATGGTTGGGTGTACGTTTAGGATTAGGGTTAAGTTTAGGTTTTGGGTTAGCTTTAGGGTTAGGGATAGTGTTAGGGTTAGGGTTAAGGCTAGGTTTAAAGTTAGAGATGGAGTTAAGGTTAGAGTTAGGGTCAGGGTTAGGCTTAGTATGGTTAGCGCTAGGGTTAGAGTTATGGTTAGGGTTAGTGTTAGGGTTAGGGGTACAGTTAGGGTTAGATTTAGGGTTACTGTTGGGGGTAGGCTTTGGCTTGGTGTTGGGGATAATGTTAGGTTTAGTGTTATGAATGGGTTTAGAGTTAGAGTCAGAGTTAGTTTCAGGGTTAGTGTTAGTGTTGGGGTTAGGGTTAGGGCTAGGGTTAGGGGTAGATTTATTGTTATGGTTAGGGTTAGGGTTAGGTGTAGATTTAATGTTAGGGTTAGCGGTTGGCTTTGGTTTGGGTTAGGGTTATGGTTAGTTTTATGTTTCGGGTTAGGGTTAGGCATAGAGTTAGGTTTAGGGTTAGGGTTAAGGTTAGAGTTAGGGGTAGAGTTAGAGTTAGAAATAGGCTTAGGATTAGGGGTTGGTTTTGGGTTGGTGTTGGGGTTAGTGTTAGGGATGGGGTTGGGGTAAATTTTGGGGTTGGGGTTAGTGTTGGGGTTCTGGTTGGGGTTAGGGTTAGGGTTTTGTTTGGGTATCGGGTTAGGGTTAGGGTTAGGGTTAGGGTTAGTGTTAGGTTTAGGGTTAGGGTTAGGGTTAGGGTTAGAGTTAGAATTAGAATTATATTTAGAGATAAGGGTCAGGGTTAGCATTAGTGTTTGGGTTAAGGTTAGGGCTAGTGTTAGAGTTACGGATAGTGTTAGGGTTAGGTTTTGGGTTCGGGTTAGGGTTCTGGTTAGGGTTAGATTTAGCTTTAGGGTTTGTGTTTGGGTTAGGGCTATGGTTATGGTTAGGGTTAGGGTTAGGGTTAGGGTTAGGTTTAGAGTTAGATTTTCACTTAGGGTTAGGTTTAGGTTTGGGTTAGGGTTAGAATTAGGCTTAAGGTCAGAATTAGAGTTAGGGTTGGGGTTGGGGTTAGGGGTAGAGTTCGAGTTAGATTTAGGGTTAGGGTTAGGGGTAGGTTTTGGTTTGGTGTTGGGGTTAGGGTTAGGGTTAGTGGTAGGGTTAGCGTTAGTCTTAGGGTTAGGGGTAGAGTTAGAGTTAGATTTAGGTTTAGGATTTGGTGTAGGTTTTCGGTTGGTGTTGGTGTTAGCGTTAGGCTGAGGGTTAGCATTTAGAGTTAGAATCAGAGTTAGGGTCAGGGTTAGTGTTAGTGTTAGGGTTAGGGTTAGGGCTAGGTCTGGAGTTAGGGTTAGTTTTAGTGTTGGGGTTTGGGTCAGGCCATGGGTTAGGGTTAGTGTTAGGCTTTAGGTTAGGGTTAGGGTTGGTGTTTGGGTTAGGCCAAGGGTTAGGGTTTGTCTTAGGGTTAGGGTTAGTCTTAGGGTTAGAGTTACTGTTATAGTTAGCATTACTGTTAGGTTTAGGTTTGGGGTTTGGTTTAGTGTTGGCGTTAGGGTTAGTGTTATTGTTAGGTTTAGGTTTAGGGGTATATTTTGCGTTAGATTTAGGGTTAGGGTTAGTGGTAGGGTTTGCGTTTAGGTTAGGGTTAGTGTTAGGGTTAGTGTTGGCGTTGGGGTTGGGGTATCGGTTGAGATTGGAGTTGGGGTTGGGGATGGTGTTAATGTTAGGGTTAGGGTTAGTGTTGTGTTTGGGGTTGGTGTTGGGATTCGAGTTAGGGTTAGGATTGGGTTTGGAGTTAGGGTTAGTGTTAGGTCTAGGATTAGAGTTAGAGTTAGATTGACGGTTAGAGTTAGGGTTAGGGTTAGGGTAAGATTTATGGTTGGGTGTATGGTTAGGTTTAGGGTTAGGGTTAGGCTTTGGATTAGCTTTAGGGTTAGGGGTAGTGTTAGGGTTAGGGCTAGGCTTAAAGTTAGAGATGGAGTTAAGGTTAGAGTTAGGGTCAGGGTTAGGCTTAGTGTTAGGGCTAGGGTTCGGGTTATGGTTAGGGTTAGTGTTAGGGTTAGGGCTACAGTTAGAGTTAGATTTAGGGTTAGTGTTGGGGATAGGTTTTGGGTTGGGGTTGGGGTTAATTTTAGGTTTAGTGTTTTGGATGGGTTTAGAGTTAGAGTCAGAGTTAGTTTCAGGGTTAGTGTTAGTGTTGGGGTTAGGGTTAGGGCTAGGGTTAGGGTTGGGTTTGGGTTTGGGGCTTGGGTTAGTGTTAGGGTTAGGGTTAGGGTTAGGGTTAGGGGTAGAGCTAGAGTTAGATTTAGGTTAGGGTTAGGGGTTGGTTTCGATTTGGGTTAGGGTTAGGGTTAGTTTTATGGTTAGGGTTAGGGTTAGGGGTAGAGTTAGGGTTAGGGTTAGGGTTAGGGCTAGGGTTAGGGGTAGATTTATTGTTATGGTTAGGGTTAGGGTTAGGTGTAGATTTAATGTTAGGGTTAGCGGTTGGCTTTGGTTTGGGTTAGGGTTATGGTTAGTTTTATGTTTCGGGTTAGGGTTAGGCATAGAGTTAGGTTTAGGGTTAGGGTTAAGGTTAGAGTTAGGGGTAGAGTTAGAGTTAGAAATAGGCTTAGGATTAGGGGTTGGTTTTGGGTTGGTGTTGGGGTTAGTGTTAGGGATGGGGTTGGGGTAAATATTGGGTTTGGGGTTAGTGTTGGGGTTCTGGTTGGGGTTAGGGTTAGGGTTTTGTTTGGGTATCGGGTTAGGGTTAGGGTTAGGGTTAGGGTTAGTGTTAGGTTTAGGGTTAGGGTTAGGGTTAGGGTTAGAGTTAGAATTAGAATTATATTTAGAGATAAGTGTCAGGGTTAGCATTAGTGCTTGGGTTAAGGTTAGGGCTAGTGTTAGAGTTACGGATAGTGTTAGGGTTAGGTTTTGGGTTCGGGTTAGGGTTCTGGTTAGGGTTAGATTTAGCTTTAGGGTTTGTGTTTGGGTTAGGGTTATGGTTATGGTTAGGGTTAGGGTTAGGTTTAGGGTTAGGTTTAGAGTTAGATTTTCACTTAGGGTTAGGTTTAGGTTTGGGTTAGGGTTAGAATTAGGCTTAAGGTCAGAATTAGAGTTAGGGTTGGGGTTGGGGTTAGGGGTAGAGTTCGAGTTAGATTTAGGGTTAGGGTTAGGGGTAGGTTTTGGTTTGGTGTTGGGGTTAGGGTTAGGGTTAGTGGTAGGGTTAGCGTTAGTCTTAGGGTTAGGGGTAGAGTTAGAGTTAGATTTAGGTTTAGGATTTGGTGTAGGTTTTCGGTTGGTGTTGGGGTTAGCGTTAGGCTGAGGGTTAGCGTTTAGAGTTAGAATCAGAGTTAGGGTCAGGGTTAGTGTTAGTGTTAGGGTTAGGGTTAGGGCTAGGTCTGGAGTTAGGGTTAGTTTTAGTGTTGGGGTTTGGGTCAGGCCATGGGTTAGGGTTAGTGTTAGGCTTTAGGTTAGGGTTAGGGTTGGTGTTTGGGTTAGGCCAAGGGTTAGGGTTTGTCTTAGGGTTAGGGTTAGTCTTAGGGTTAGAGTTACTGTTATAGTTAGCATTACTGTTAGGTTTAGGTTTGGGGTTTGGTTTAGTGTTGGCGTTAGGGTTAGTGTTATTGTTAGGTTTAGGTTTAGGGGTATATTTTGCGTTAGATTTAGGGTTAGGGTTAGTGGTAGGGTTTGCGTTTAGGTTGGGGTTAGTGTTAGGGTTAGTGTTGGCGTTGGGGTTGGGGTATGGGTTGAGATTGGAGTTGGGGTTGGGGATGGTGTTAATGTTAGGGTTAGGGTTAGTGTTGTGTTTGGGGTTGGTGTTGGGATTCGAGTTAGGGTTAGGATTGGGTTTGGAGTTAGAGTTAGTGTTAGGTCTAGGATTAGAGTTAGAGTTAGATTGACGGTTAGAGTTAGGGTTAGGGTTGCGGTTAGGGTTAGGGTAAGATTTATGGTTGGGTGTATGGTTAGGGTTAGGGTTAGGGTTAGGCTTTGGATTAGCTTTAGGGTTAGGGGTAGTGTTAGGGTTAGGGCTAGGCTTAAAGTTAGAGATGGAGTTAAGGTTAGAGTTAGGGTCAGGGTTAGGCTTAGTGTTAGGGCTAGGGTTCGGGTTATGGTTAGGG
This sequence comes from Carcharodon carcharias, assembly GCF_017639515.1. Classification (NCBI taxonomy): domain Eukaryota; kingdom Metazoa; phylum Chordata; class Chondrichthyes; order Lamniformes; family Lamnidae; genus Carcharodon; species Carcharodon carcharias. The sequence goes on along the minus strand of NC_054484.1, from coordinate 107,792,367 downwards.
TTAGTGTTAGGGTTAGGGCTACAGTTAGAGTTAGATTTAGGGTTAGTGTTGGGGATAGGTTTTGGGTTGGGGTTGGGGTTAATTTTAGGTTTAGTGTTTTGGATGGGTTTAGAGTTAGAGTCAGAGTTAGTTTCAGGGTTAGTGTTAGTGTTGGGGTTAGGGTTAGGGCTAGGGTTAGGGTTGGGTTTGGGTTTGGGGCTTGGGTTAGTGTTAGGGTTAGGGTTAGGGTTAGGGTTAGGGGTAGAGCTAGAGTTAGATTTAGGTTAGGGTTAGGGGTTGGTTTCGATTTGGGTTAGGGTTAGGGTTAGTTTTATGGTTAGGGTTAGGGTTAGGGGTAGAGTTAGTGTTAGGGTTAGGGTTAGGGCTAGGGTTAGGGGTAGATTTATTGTTATGGTTAGGGTTAGGGTTAGGTGTAGATTTAATGTTAGGGTTAGCGGTTGGCTTTGGTTTGGGTTAGGGTTATGGTTAGTTTTATGTTTCGGGTTAGGGTTAGGCATAGAGTTAGGTTTAGGGTTAGGGTTAAGGTTAGAGTTAGGGGTAGAGTTAGAGTTAGAAATAGGCTTAGGATTAGGGGTTGGTTTTGGGTTGGTGTTGGGGTTAGTGTTAGGGATGGGGTTGGGGTAAATATTGGGTTTGGGGTTAGTTTTGGGGTTCTGGTTGGGGTTAGGGTTAGGGTTTTGTTTGGGTATCGGGTTAGGGTTAGGGTTAGGGTTAGTGTTAGGTTTAGGGTTAGGGTTAGGGTTAGGGTTAGAGTTAGAATTAGAATTATATTTAGAGATAAGTGTCAGGGTTAGCATTAGTGCTTGGGTTAAGGTTAGGGCTAGTGTTAGAGTTACGGATAGTGTTAGGGTTAGGTTTTGGGTTCGGGTTAGGGTTCTGGTTAGGGTTAGATTTAGCTTTAGGGTTTGTGTTTGGGTTAGGGTTATGGTTATGGTTAGGGTTAGGGTTAGGTTTAGGGTTAGGTTTAGAGTTAGATTTTCACTTAGGGTTAGGTTTAGGTTTGGGTTAGGGTTAGAATTAGGCTTAAGGTCAGAATTAGAGTTAGGGTTGGGGTTGGGGTTAGGGGTAGAGTTCGAGTTAGATTTAGGGTTAGGGTTAGGGGTAGGTTTTGGTTTGGTGTTGGGGTTAGGGTTAGGGTTAGTGGTAGGGTTAGCGTTAGTCTTAGGGTTAGGGGTAGAGTTAGAGTTAGATTTAGGTTTAGGATTTGGTGTAGGTTTTCGGTTGGTGTTGGGGTTAGCGTTAGGCTGAGGGTTAGCGTTTAGAGTTAGAATCAGAGTTAGGGTCAGGGTTAGTGTTAGTGTTAGGGTTAGGGTTAGGGCTAGGTCTGGAGTTAGGGTTAGTTTTAGTGTTGGGGTTTGGGTCAGGCCATGGGTTAGGGTTAGTGTTAGGCTTTAGGTTAGGGTTAGGGTTGGTGTTTGGGTTAGGCCAAGGGTTAGGGTTTGTCTTAGGGTTAGGGTTAGTCTTAGGGTTAGAGTTACTGTTATAGTTAGCATTACTGTTAGGTTTAGGTTTGGGGTTTGGTTTAGTGTTGGCGTTAGGGTTAGTGTTATTGTTAGGTTTAGGTTTAGGGGTATATTTTGCGTTAGATTTAGGGTTAGGGTTAGTGGTAGGGTTTGCGTTTAGGTTGGGGTTAGTGTTAGGGTTAGTGTTGGCGTTGGGGTTGGGGTATGGGTTGAGATTGGAGTTGGGGTTGGGGATGGTGTTAATGTTAGGGTTAGGGTTAGTGTTGTGTTTGGGGTTGGTGTTGGGATTTGAGTTAGGGTTAGGATTGGGTTTGGAGTTAGAGTTAGTGTTAGGTCTAGGATTAGAGTTAGTGTTAGATTGACGGTTAGAGTTAGGGTTAGGGTTGCGGTTAGGGTTAGGGTAAGATTTATGGTTGGGTGTATGGTTAGGGTTAGGGTTAGGGTTAGGCTTTGGATTAGCTTTAGGGTTAGGGGTAGTGTTAGGGTTAGGGCTAGGCTTAAAGTTAGAGATGGAGTTAAGGTTAGAGTTAGGGTCAGGGTTAGGCTTAGTGTTAGGGCTAGGGTTCGGGTTATGGTTAGGGTTAGTGTTAGGGTTAGGGCTACAGTTAGAGTTAGATTTAGGGTTAGTGTTGGGGATAGGTTTTGGGTTGGGATTGGGGTTAATTTTAGGTTTAGTGTTTTGGATGGGTTTAGAGTTAGAGTCAGAGTTAGTTTCAGGGTTAGTGTTAGTGTTAGGGTTACGGTTAGGGCTAGGGTTAGGGTTGGGTTTGGGTTTGGGGCTTGGGTTAGTGTTAGGGTTAGGGTTAGGGTTAGGGTTAGGGGTAGAGTTAGAGTTAGATTTAGGTTAGGGTTAGGGGTTGGTTTCGATTTGGGTTAGGGTTAGGGTTAGTTTTATGGTTAGGGTTAGGGTTAGGGGTAGAGTTAGGGTTAGGTTTAGGGTTAGGGTTAGGGTCAGGAGTAGAGTTAGAGTTAGATTTAGGGTTCGGATTAGGGGTTGGTTTTGGGTTGCTTTTGGGGTTAATGTTAGGGATGGGGTTGGGGTTAATTTTCGGGATGGGGTTAATGTTGGGGTTCTGGTTGGGGTTAGCGTTAGGGTTTTGTTTGGGTATCGGGTTAGGGTTAGGGTAAGGGTTAGAGTTGGGTTGGAGTTAGAGTTAGAGTTAGAGTTACGGTCAGGGTTAGGGATAGTGTTAGGGTTAGGGTTAGGGTTAGGGTTAGTGTTTGGTTTAGGGTTAGGGTTAGGGTTTGAGTTTGAATTAGAATTATAGTTAGAGATAAGGGTCAGGGTTAGCGTTAGTGTTCGGGTTAAGTTTCGGGCTTGTGTTAGATTTAGATTTAGAGTTACGGATAGGGTTAAGTTTAGGTTTTGGGTTAAGGTTAGGGTTCTGGTTAGGGTTAGATTTAGCTTTAGGGTTTGGGTGAGGGTTAGGGTTATGGTTACGGTTAGGGTTAGGGTTAGGGTTAGGTTTAGTAATAGGTTTAGTGTTAGGATTAGGTTTAGCGTTAGGCCTATGGTTAGTGTTAGAGTTAGAATTAATGTTAGTTTTCGAGTTAGATTTTCAGTTAGGGTTAGGTTTAGGTTTGGGCTTAGGTTTAGAATTAGGCTTAAGGTTAGAATTAGAGTTACAGTTAGGATTAGGGTTGGAGTTACTGTTAGTGTTCGGGTTGGGGATGGTGTTAGGGGTAGAGTTAGAGTTATATTTTGGGATAGGGTTAGGGGTATGTTTTGGGTTGGGGTTGGGGTTAGTTTTAGTGTTAGTTTTAGGGTAAGGGGTAGACTTAGAGTTAGATTTAGGTTTAGGATTTGGGGTAGGTTTTGGGTTGGTGTTGGGGTTAGTGTTAGGCTGAGGGTTAGGGATGTGTTTAGAGTTAGAATCAGAGTTAGGGTCAGGGTTAGTGTTAGGGTTAGGGTTAGGGCTAGGTCTGGAGTTAGGGTTAATTTTAGTGTTGGGGTTTGTGTTAGGCCAGGGTTTAGTGTTAGTTTTAGGCTTACGGTTAGGGTTAGTGTTGGTGTTTGGATTAGGCCAGGTGTTAGGGTTAGTGTTAGGCTTACGGTTAGGGTTAGGGTTGGGGTTTGGGTTTGGCCAAGGGTTAGGGTTAGTGTTAGGGTTAGGATTAGTCTTAGGGTTAGAGTTAGTGTTACAGTTAGGGTTCCTGTTAGGGTTAGGTTTGGGGTTTGGTTTAGTGTTGGCGTTAGGGTTCGTGTTATGGTTAGGGTGAGGTTTAGGGGTATATTTAGCGTTAGATTTAGGGTTAGGGTTAGTGGTAGGGTTTGCGTTTAGGTTGGGGTTAGTGCTAGGGTTAGTGTTGGCGTTGGGTTTGGGGTATGGGTTGGGTTTGGAGTTGAGGTTGGGGATGGTTTGAGGGTTAGATTTTGAGTTAGATTTAGAGTTACGGTTAGAGTTAGGGTTAGGGTCTCTGCTTTAGGGTTAGGGTTAGGTTTAGAGTTACAGTTAGGGTTAGGGTTAGGGTTAGGGTTAGGGTTAGGGTCAGGGGTAGTGTTAGGGTTAGGGCTAGGGCTAGGGCTAGGGTTAGGTTTAGGGTTAGGGTTAGGGTTAGGTTCAAGGTTAGCGTTATGATTAGGCTTAGGTTTAGTGTTAGAGTTAGAGTTAGTGTTAGGTTTAGGATTAGGGTTAGGTTTAGGGTTAGGGTTGGGGTTGGGGTTTTGTTTAGGGTTAGGTTTAGATTTATGGTTAGGGTTAGGGTTAGGTTTAGGGTTAGGTTTTGTGTTAGAGTTAGTTTTGGGGCAGTGTTAGGGTTAGAGTTAGGCCTAGGTTTTGATTTAGAGATGGAGTTAAGGTTTGTGTTCGAGTCAGGTTTAGGGTTAGTGTTCGCATTAGGGTTAGTGCTAGTGTTATAGTTAGGGTTAGGGTTAGGTTTAGGCTTAGGGTTAGGATTAGCATTAGGGTTAGGGTTAAGGTTAGGATTAGAGTTAGTGTTATATTTAGGGTTAGGATGAGGGGTAGGTTTTGTGTTGGTGTTGGGGCTAGTGTTAAGGTTAGGGTTGGGGTTAATTTTGGGGTTGGGGTTGGTGTTGGGGTTGCAGTTGAGTTTGGGGTTAGGGTTAGTGTTGGGTTTGGGAATAGGGTTAGGTTTAGGGTTACGGTTAAGCATAGGGTTAGAGTTAGAGTTAGATTTACGGTCAGGCTTAGGGCTAGGGTTAGAGTTAGAATTAGAATTACAGTTAGAGTTAAGGGTCAGGGTTAGGGTTCCTCTTAGGGTTAAGGTTAAGGCTAGTGTTAGAGTTAGAGTTAGAGTTACGGTTAGGGTTAGGGTTAGGGTGAGGGTTAGGGTTTGTGTTAGGATTAGAGTTAGGGTTAGGCTTAGATTTAGGGTTAGGTTTAGGGTTAGGGTTAGAGTTAGATTTCGGGTTTGGGTTAGAGTTAGAGTTTCGGTTAGGGTTAGGGTTAGGTTTGGGGTTAGGGTTAGAATTAGGCTTAGGGTTAGATTAAGAGTGAGAGTTAGGGTTAGGTTTAGCGTTAGGGTTAGAGTTAGGGTTAGTGTTAGCGTTGAGGTTTGGGTTGGGGTTAGGGTTGTGGTTAGTGTAAGGGTTAGGGGTAGAGTTAGAGTTAGATTTAGGGTTGGGGTTAGGTTTATGTTTTGGGTTGGAGTTTGAGTTAGTGTTAGGGTTACGGTTAGGGCTAGCTCTGGAGTTAGGGTTACTTTTAGTGTTGGGGTCAGGGTTAGGCCAAGGGTTAGTGTTAGGGTTAGGGTTAGGGTTAGTCTTAGGGTTAGAGTTAGATTTAGAGTTAGGGTTAGGGTTGGGGTTGTGCTTAGTGTTGGCATTAGAGTTAGGGTTATGGTTAGGGTTAGGGTTAAGGGTATATTATGCTTTAGATTTAGTGTTATGGTTAGTGGTAGGGTTTGGGTTTGGTTTGGCGTTAGATTTAGGGTTAGTGTTGGCGTTGGGGTTGCGGTATGGGTTGGGTTTGGAGTTGGGGTTGGGGAGGGTGTTAGGGTTAGGGTTAGGGTTGTGATTGGGTTTGGTGATGGGATTTGTGTTAGTGTTGGGGTTGGCATTAGTTTTAGTGTTAGGCCTAGGGTTAGAGTTAGAGTTAGATTTACGGTTAGGGTTACGGTTAGGGTTTGGGTTAGGGTTAGGGTTAGGCTTAGGGTTAGGGATGGGTTTAGATTAGAATCAGAGTTAGGGTCAGGGTTAGTGTTAGTGTTAGGGTTAGGGTTAGGGCTAGGTCTGGAGTGAGGGATGGTTTTAGTGTTGGGGTTTGGGTTAGGCCAAGGGTTAGGGTTAGTTTTAGGCATACGGTTAGTGTTAGCGTTGGGGTTTGGGTTAGGGTTAGGCTTAGTCTTAGGGTTAGACTTAGTGTTAGAGTTAGGGTTACTGTTAGGGTTAGGTTTGGGGTTTGGTTTAGTGTTGGCGTTAGGGTTAGTGTTATGGTTAGAGTTAGGTTTAGGGGTATATTTAGCGTTAGATTTAGGGTTAGGGTTAGTGGTAGGGTTTGTGTTTAGGTTGGGGTTACGGTTAGGGTTAGTGTTGGTGTTGGGGTTGGGGTATGGGTTGAGATTGGAGTTGGGGTTGGGGATGTTGTTAATGTTAGGGTTAGGGTTAGTGTTGTGTTTGGGGTTGGTGTTGGGATTCGAGTTAGGGTTAGGATTGGGTTTGGAGTTAGGGTTAGTGTTAGGCCTAGGATTAGAGTTAGAGTTAGGGTTAGGGTTGGGGTTAGGGTTAGGGTAAGTTTTATGGTTGGGTGTATGGTTAGGGTTAGGGTTAGGCTTTAGGTTAGCGTTAGTGTTAGGGGTAGTGTTAGGGTTAGGGTTAGAGCTAGGCTTAAAGCTAGAGATGGAGTTAAGGTTAGAGTTAGGGTCAGGGTTAGGCTTAGTGTTAGGGCTATGGTTAGGGTTATGGTTAAGGTTAGTGTTAGGGTTAGGGGTACAGTTAGAGTTAGATTTAGGGTTAGTGTTGGGGGTAGGTTTTGGGTTGGGGTTGGGGTTAATATTAGATTTAGTGTTATGGATGGGTATAGAGTAGAGTCAGAGTTAGTTTCAGGGTTAGTGTTAGTGTTGGGGTTAGGTTTTGGGCTAGGGTTAGGTTTGGGTTTGGGTTTGGGGCTTGGGTTAGGGTTAGGGTTAGGGTTAGGGTTAGGGTTAGGGGTAGAGTTAGAGTTAGATTTAAGGTTAGGTTTAGGGGTTGGTTTTGGTTTGGGTTAGGGTTAGGGTTAGTTTTAGGGTTAGGGTTAGGGTTCGGGGTAGAGTTAGGGTTAGGGTTAGGGTTAGGGATAGGGTTAGGGGTAGAGTTAGAGTTAGATTTAGGGTTAGTATTATGGGTTGGTTTTGGGTTGGTGTTGGGGTTAGTGTTAGGGATGGGGTTGGGGTTAATTTTGTGGTTGGGGTTAGTGTTGGGGTTCTGATTGGGGATAGGGTTAGGGTTTTGTTTGGGTATCGGGTTAGGGTTAGGGTTAGGGTTAGGTTTGGGTTAGAGTCAGAGTTAGAGTTAGAGTTAGGGTCAGGGTTAGGGCTAGTGTTAGGGTTCGGGTTAGGGTTAGGGTTAGTGTTAGGTTTAGCGTTAGGGTTAGGGTTAGTGTTAGAGTTAAAATTAGAATTATAGTTAGTGATAAGGGTCAGGGTTAGCGTTAGTGTTAGGGTTAAGGTTCGGGCTAGTGTTAGAGTTAGAGTTAGAGTTACTGATAGGGTTAGGGTTAGGTTTTGGGTTAGAGTTAGGGTTCTGGTTAGGGTTAGATTTAACTTTAGGGATTGGGTTAGGGTTAGGGTTATGGTTAGGGTTAGGGTTAGGGTTAGGGTTAGGTTTAGGGTTAGGGTTAAGGTTAGGGTAATGGTTAGGGTTAGGGTTAGTGTTAAGGTTAGGGTTAACGTTAGGGTTAGGGTTAGGGTTAGTGTTAGAGTTAGAATTAGGGTTAGGTTAGGGTTAGGGTTAGGATTAGGGTTAGGGTTATGGTTAGGGTTAGGGTTAGGGTTAGGGTTAGTGTTAGGGTTATTGTTACGTTTAGTGTTAGGGTTAGGTTTAGGGTTATGCATATGGTTAGTGTTAGAGTTAGAATTAGGGTTACGTTAGGGTTAGGGTTAGGATTAGTGTTAGGGTTAAGGTTCGGGTTAGGGTTAGGGTTAGTGTTAGGGTTATTGTTACGTTTAGTGTTAGGGTTAGGTTTAGGGTTAGGCATATGGTTAGTGTTAGAGTTAGAATTAGGTTTAGGTTTCGAGTTAGAGTTTCAGTTATGTTTAGGTTTTGGTTTGGGGTTAGTGTTAGAATTAGGCTTAAGGTTAGAATTAGAGTTAGAGTTAGGGTTAGGGCTGGAGTTACTGTCAGGGTTAGGGTTGGGGTTATGGTTAGGGGTAGAGTTAGAGTTAGATTTAGGGTTAGTGTTATGGGTATGTTTTGGGTTGGTGTTGGGGTTAGGGTTAGCGTTAGTGTTAGGGTTAGGGGTAGAGTTAGAGTTAGATTTAGGGTTAGGATTTGGGGTAGGTTTTGGGTTGGTGTTGGGGTTAATGTTAGGCTGAGTGTTCGGAATGGGTTTACAGTTAGAATCAGAGTTAGGGTCAGGGTTAGTGTTAGTGTTAGGGTTAGGGTTAGGGCTTGGTCTGGAGTTAGGGTTAGTTTTAGTGTTGGGGTTTGGGTCAGGCCAAGGGTTAGGGTTAATGTTAGGCTTACGGTTAGGGTTAGGGTTGGGGTTTTGGTTAGGCCAAGGGTTAGGGTTAGTTTTAGGGTTTGGGTTAATCTTAGGGTTAGAGTTAGTGTTAGAGTTTGGGTTACTGTTAGGGTTAGGTTTGGGATTTGGTTTAGTGTTTGCGTTAGGGATCGTGTTATGGTTAGGGTTAGGTTTAGGGATATATTTAGCGTTAGATTCATGGTTAGGGTTAGTGGTAGGGTTTGCGTTTATGTTGGGGATAGTGTTAGGGTTAGTGTTGGCGTTGGGGTTGGGGTATGGGTTGGTTTTCGAGTTGGGGTTGGTGATGGTTTGAGGGTTAGATTTTGAGTTAGATTTAGAGTTACGGTTAAGGTTAGGGTTGGGTTTAGGGTTAGGTTTAGGCTTAGAGTTACAGTTAGGGTCAGGGTTAGGGTTAGGGTTAGTCTTAGGGTGTATATTAGAGTTAGAGTTAGGGTTAGCTTTAGGATTAGGGTTAGGGTTAGAGTCAGGTTTGTGGTTGGGGTTGGGGTTAGGTTTGGGTTAGGGTTAGGGTTAGGGTTAGGGTTAGGTTTAGGGTTAGCTTTAGTGGTAGAGTTAGTATTAGGGTTAGGGTTAGTGTTAGGGTTAGGCTTAGGGTAAGAGTTAGGGTTAGGGGTACTGTTAGGGTTAGGGTTGTGTTTGGGGTTGGTGTTGGGATTCTGGTTAGTGTTGGGGTTGGCATTAGGGTTAGTGTTAGGCCTTGGTTTAGAGTTAGAGTTAGAGTTACGGTTAGGGTTAGGGTTAGTGTTGGGGTTTTGTTTAGGGTTAGGTTTAGGGTTATGGTTAGGGTTAGGGTTAGGCTTAGAGTTAGGTTTAGTGTTAGAGTTAGGTTTGGGGTAGTGTTAGGGTTAGGGTTAGGGTTAGGGCTAGGGTCAGATTTAGAGATAGGGTTAGGGTTAGGGTTATTGCTGGGGTTGAGGTTAGCCTTAGGGTTAGTTTTAGATTGGGGTTAGTGTTAGGGTTAGGCTTAGGGTTAGTGTTAGGGTTAGGATTAGGTTTAGGGTTAGGGTTAGGTTTAGGGTTAGGGATAGTGTTGGGGTTGGGTTGGGGTTAGGTTTAGGTGTAGGGTTAGGGTTGGGCCTAGGGTGAGAGTTAGAGTTAGAGTTAGGTTTATGTTTCGAGTTGGAGATAGGGTTAGGGTTGGGGTTGGGGTTGGGGTTAGCCTTCGGGTTAGTGTTAGGGCTAAGGTTAGGGTTAGGGTTAGGGTTATGGTTAGGGTTAGGGTCAAGGCTAGGGTTAGAGACAGAGTTAGATTTAGGATTAGAGTTAGGGTCAGAGTTAGGGTTAGTCTTAGTGTTAGGGTTAGGGTTAGGTTTAGAGTTAGTGTTAGATTTAGGGTTAGAGTTAGGGTTAGGATTAGGCTTAGGGTTAGGGTTAGCGTTCGGGTTAAGGTTAGGGTTAGGCCTAGGTTTAGGGTTTGGATTAGGTTTAGGGTTAGAGTTGGGTTAGGTGTAGGGTCAGGATTAGGGTTAAGGTTAGGATTAGGGTTAGTTTTAGGGTTTGTCTTAGGGTTAAAGTTGTAGTTAGTGTTAGGGTTAGATTTAGAATTAAGAGTTTGGTATAGGGGTAGGGTTACGATTGTGGTTGGGGTTAAGCTTAGCTTTTGACTTACTGTTAGTGTAATGGTTAGGGTTAGAGTTAGAATTTCAGTTAGGGCTAGGGTTAGGTTTGCGGTTAGGGTTAGGATTAGGCTTAGGGTTAGTGTTAGAGCTGTCGTTAGGGTAATGTTTTGGGTTAGAGTTAGGGTTAGACTTCTTTTAAGGGTTAGTTTTAGGGTTCGGGTTTGGATTAGGATTTGGGTTATTGTTCGGGTTGGGTTGGGGCCAGGGTTTGTGTTAGGGTTAGTGTTAGGGTTAGGCTTAGTGTTAGAGTTAGAGTTAGGGTTAGTGTTAGAGTTCGGGTTAGGTTTAGGGTTAGGGTTAGGGTTAGGCTTAGTGTTTGGGTTAGGGTTAGGTTTAGGGTTTGGGTTTGGTTTAGCGATAGGATTATTGTTGGGGTTAGGGCTAGTGTTATGTTTAGGGTGAGGTGTAGAGTTTTTTGTAGAGTTAGGGTTGGGGGTAGGGTTTGGTTTGGGGTAGGGGTTTGTGTTAGGGTTAGGGTTTGGGTTGGTGTTGGTTTAGGGGATCGGGTTAAGGTTAGGGTTGGGTTTGGTGTTGGGATTTGTTTTGGGGTTGGGGTTAGGGTTAGTGTTAGGATTATGGTTAGGATTAGGGTTAGGGTTAGGTTTGGGGTTAGGATTAGGATTAGTCTTAGGGTTAGTGTTAGAGCTGCAGTTAGGGTAATGTTTAGGGATAGGGTTAGGTTTAGAGTTAGGGTTAGGGTTAGTTTTAGGGTTCGGCTTTTGATTAGGGTTTGGGTTATTGTTGGGGTTGGTTTGGGTTCAGGGTTAGTGTTAGGGTTAGTGTTAGGGTTAGGCTTAGTGTTAGAGTTAGAGTTAGGTTTAGTGTTAGAGTTAGCGTTAGGGTTAGGGTTAGGGTTAGGGTTAGGGTTAGGGTTAGGGTTAGGGTTAGGGTTAAGGTTAGGGTCAGGGCTAGGGTTAGATACAGATTTAGATTTAGGGTTAGAATAAGGGTCAGAGTTAGGGTTAGTCTTAGTGTTAGGGTTAGGGTTAGGGTTAGGGTTGAGGTTAGGGTTAGCCCTAGGATTAGGGTTAGGGTTAGGGTAGGGTTAGCCCTAGGGTTAGGGTTAGGGTTAGGGTTCGGGTTAAGGTTAGGGTTCGCCCTTGGGTTAGGGTTAGGATCAGGGTTAGGGTTAGGGTTAAGTTTAGGTTTTGGGTTAGGGTTAGGGTTAGGGTTAGTGTTAGGGTTAGGGTTAGTTTTAGGGTTTTTCTTAGGGTTATAGTTGTAGTTAGTGTTAGGGTTAGATTTAGAATTAAGAGTTTGGTATAGGGGTAGGCTTACGATTGTGTTTGGGGTTAACCTTAGCTTTAGAGTTCCTGTTAGAGTAATGATTAGGGTTAGAGTTAGAATTTCAGTTAGGGTTAGGTTTAGGTTTGGTGTTAGGGTTAGAATTAGGCTTAGGGTTAGTGCAAGAGCGATAGTTAGGGTAATGTTTAGGGTTAGTTTTAGGGTAAGCGTTAGGGTTTGCTTTGGTGTTGGTGTTAGTGTTAGGGTTAGGGGTAGAGTTTGATTTAGGGTTACCGTTAGGTGTAGGGTTAAGGTTAGTTTTGTGGTTTGGGTTAGGGATTGGTTTAGGGTTAGTGTTAGGGTTATGGATAGGTTAGGGTTAGGGTTAGTTTTAAGTTAGGGTTTGGCCTAGGGTTAGGGTTAGGGTTAGGGTTAGGTTCAGGGTTAATGTTCGCGTTAGGGTTAGGGTTAAGGCTAGGTCTGGAGTTAGGGTTAGTTTTAGTTTTGTTGTTTGGGTTAGGCCTAGGGTTAGAGTTAGGGTTAGTGTTAGG